>NC_048576.1:55164562-55184562 GCF_013265735.2 Oncorhynchus mykiss | reverse complement strand
CCTCCTGCTGTGTTCGCTCTGGAAAAAATGTAGCTCATTTAATCAATCTGATTGTCATAAGGTTCCATGACTTTGTCCACACAGGGCATCTGTACGCACAAAATACATTTGGATGATTTTCATTACATTTTTGTAATGTTTTTGTAATGTTTTATTGAACCTTTTTACACCTGTGGTGATCCCGGTCATTAGAAATGAATGAGTGAGACTACAATTAGTGTATAAAATTTTGTTCAGGCACATGCCCATTCATCAAATGGACACCCTTCCTCTCCCAGACTCCCACATGCATGTATGTTTGAGCACACACACACACGCACACACACGCACACACACACACACACACACACACACACACCATTTCTCGTAGCTCTGGTATATAAAGCTTTTTTGAGACCTTGCTCACAATTCATTCTGTGGCAGCACAATGACCACACGATACACTGTATGTGAGGATCTTGATCATATCTTTGATCATGACACTGGTGAGGAGGAGAGAGTCCTTGTTAAACTTGGACAAAAAAAGTAGTCGACGAGTTGTATGAGCTCAGGTCAATGAGGCCCACATGGCCATAAATAGCAAATAGAAGTTCAAAACGTGTAATGTCCACAAGAACGTAAGTTGATAAAAAGATCTAACACAACATTAGGTGATAATATATGTATTATTAAGGATTTATAATCAGCTATAATGGTGCGGTCCTTTTGGACCAGAAACATAGAATGAATTAACATGAAATGAACACAACAGGAGGGTTAATAGGTATCATATCAGATTAGACCTGTGGTTATCAAATCAATTGGGTATTATGGAAGATAAATATGGCCAACAGCATTCCATCCTCTAAATATTTTTTTTGCTTCCAATCAGGTAGCTACCATTGATGGCGGTTAATGTTTTAGCTTGATTATCGTTGCAAGAGGCTGACACATTCAGATGTGGGGTTTTGTTGGGACGCACACACACAACACACACATCAATCACAGCTGAAACACATCACAGACAAATGTCTCTAAACAGAGAGGAGCCGTGCCTCGTGACAGGCAGCCCCACACAGTTACCATGTCTCTTATAGATGGGAGGTTTCCTGTAGATGTTGGGCTCGCCTGTGGCTGAGGACACAAAATGAGAGAGAGGAAATTAAACAGTGAAAAGAGAAAAGGGGAAAAAGAGAAGAGGGGGGAGGTGCAGTAAAATGTGTTTTTTTAGGGTTAAGTGCCTTGCTCAAGGGTAAATCAACAGATTTTTCACCTTGTCAGCTCGGGTATTCAAACCAGCAACCTTTCGGTTACTGGCCCAACACTAACCTCTAGGCTACCTGCCATGGTTCATGGTAGAAGAAGAAAGTGTTGTAGGTGTTAAAGTTGTTAGAAGTTGTACTGTAGACTTTTTTTGAAAAATGCATCCTACTTATGAAATAAATAACACTTTTTGCCAATAATTTGCCATCCTTGTCTGGACAGAGTAGAGAACAGACAGCCCCCAGAGTAGGCCACTCTTCACCTACAGAGCCTGTTATATCTCTTTCACATGTTGGATCCTTAACAAACCTCTGACTTTGTCTCTCTGTCTGCCTGTTTTTCTGTCTCTCTGTCTGCCTGTCTCTCTCTCTGCCTATCTCTCTGTCTGCCTGTCTCTCTGTCTGCCTGTCTCTCTGTCTGCCTGTCTCTCTGTCTGCCTGTCTCTCTGTCTGCCTGTCTCTCTGTCTGCCTGTCTCTCTGTCTGCCTGTGTCTCTGTCTGCCTGTCTCTCTGTCTGCCTGTGTCTCTGTCTGCCTGTCTCTCTGTCTGCCTGTCTCTCTCTCTGCCTATCTCTCTGTCTGCCTGTCTCTCTGTCTGCCTGTCTCTCTGTCTGCCTGTGTCTCTGTCTGCCTGTCTCTCTGTCTGCCTGTCTCTCTGTCTGCTGACTCATAAACCAAGGTTGTTTGATGTATTCACTGTCTTTCCCTCCACACAGAAACCCTTAGCTCAGCTGGAAATGAACGTGTCAACACACGGCACAGCATGAGTAAGGCGGCTGAGGTAAAAGTGACACCATCAATAAAAACAGATGAGTGTATAATGGCTACTGCATGTGCATGTGCACAGGCAAATGATACACAGTATCAACAGATGGACGGGGACGGCCACAGCATCTGATTTCAACAGACGCTCGGTACAGAGAATAGAAGAGGAAGAGCTACTGCTCAGCTACAGGGCAATAAAGCCATACAACCTGTGACGGCGTGATTAAGCCTGAATAACGGCCCATGATTGATGGGGTGAGGATGTCATTGTAAATGAGCAATGCAGAGAGACATGGTAATACACACAGTCAAGTGGAGGCTGGGGTAATGAAGTAAGTAGGCCGTAACATGTCCCCCCATATTGTGGCCTTTGAAAAACCTTGTAGGTCTGACTTCAGTAGAGGACAGCCTGGAGGAAGAGGAAGGAGGATGGGTGTGAAGGACAGGAAAAGCAGAGGCCTACCTGGCACATGGAAATGCTTGGGGGCTTGGTAGGCGGTGTGCGTGGTGGGTCTGGCATCAAGCTGACTGTAATAGGGAGAGCTCCTGCCACTCTCAGTGCCTGCAGACAGTCAGCCCAAGACCAATGACAGTGACAGAAACGAGAGCATGAGCCAAGGATTGGCACCACCCCTTAACCAGACCCATTCCATCCCACAGCCAAAGCTCAGCCCGCACTCACAGAGACACAGCCAGTCAGAGACAGTAGACAGTTTAGTTATTAGGACTAAATGTCTACTATGCCTGACTGTGTGCAGAGGAAACAGAAATACAAAGCAACTGCCAAGTCTGCCATGATGGTATTCTACATAT
Organism: Oncorhynchus mykiss; assembly: GCF_013265735.2. Classification (NCBI taxonomy): domain Eukaryota; kingdom Metazoa; phylum Chordata; class Actinopteri; order Salmoniformes; family Salmonidae; genus Oncorhynchus; species Oncorhynchus mykiss. The sequence goes on along the minus strand of NC_048576.1, from coordinate 55,181,744 downwards.
TTGATGACTTTAAGACTAGCATAGCTCTATGCATCGCCACTAGAGGAGACTGATACGTCTTTTGAACAGTGGCAAAGCGTGATACAAACTATCTAATGCCTGCTTCGTTTCGTTTAGTTTAGCAGGGTCTAACGAGGGTTCATGACCTGCTATTAGACAGGGATGGATGTTGCAGCGTGAGAGAATGGTGGGAAGAGCAATCCCCAGTAGTATACCACCACTACCACCACCACCTGAACATAATACGCACAGTACTGTATATACTACAGTGTTATCAGACTCAAAGAGGAGTCTGGAGAAGATATGGCTGTGGTGTGATGTGAGTGGTAGTACTGGAGGGGATTGTGATGTGGGTGCATGAGCGGCGCCTAACCCTGAGTGGGTTAACCTGAAACTAATGTTGTTCCAGTCACCTATACAGGAAGCAAACATAAGGCATAGGGATAAAACACATCTCCACACACTCCGACGCCTTCCGAACCTGATCAAACTCAGTCCACTATTGCTTTCTTGCTGACATTTTACGGCAAAACGATTTACGCTATTTCATCTTTATGAACATTTTCATGAAGGAGTTTCTCCTGCCTATGTGTAGTGCTGTGTGATGTGGTCGAGTGACGTTAAGTAACTCACCTGGGCGGTAGCAGTGTTGTGGGGAGCGGGAGGTGGACATGGTGGGGGACATGCCATGGTGACTGTAGGTGGGAGAGTCTATGAAGCCTGGGCTGGACAAGCGCCTCTGTCTCAGCTCCATGCTGTCATAGATGTCCTGGGAAACACAGTAGCAGGTCACCCACCGGTCATTGTCTGCAGGGCTCTGTCTGTCTGTCTGGCACCATCTACAGTGCCTTTGGAAATTATTCAGACCCCTTGACTTTTTCCAAATGTTGTTACGTTACAGCCTTATTCTAAAACGGATTGAATAATTTTTCCATTCATTAATCTACATACAATATCCCATAATGACAAATCAAAAACACGTTTTTAGAATTTTTTACTAATTTATCCAAAATAAAAAACTGAATATCAAATTTACATAAGTATTCAGACCTTTTACTCTGCACTTCGTTGAAGCACCTATTGCATTGATTACAGCCTTGAGTCTTCTTGGGTATGACGCTACAAGCTTGGCATACCTGTATTTGGGGAGTTCTCCCATTCTTCCCTGAAGATCCTCTCAATTTCTTTCAGATTGAATGGAGAGCATTCCATTCCTTCTCTCCAAGTCCAGTCTCAAGTCCGGTCTCAAGTCCGGTCTCAAGTCCGGTCTCAAGGACATTCAGAAACTTGTCTCGAAGCCACTCCTGCGTAGTCTTGAATGTTCACCTGTCCTGTTGGAAGGTGAATATTCGCTCCAATCTGAGGTCCTGAGCGCTCTGGATCAGGTTTTCATCAAGAATCTCTCTGTACTTTGCTCCATTTCCTCAACCCTGAATAGTCTCCCAGTCCCTGCTGCTGAAAAACATCCCCACTACCTTGCTTCCCTGTAGGGATGGTGCCAGGTTTCCTCCAGATGTGACATTTGGCATTCAGAGTTCAATCTTAGTTTCATCAGACCTGGGAATCTTGTTTCTCATGGTCTGAGAGTCTTTAGGTTCCTTTTGGCAAACTCCAATGGGGCTGTCATGTGCCTTACTGAGGAGTGGCTTTCATCTGACCACTTTACAATAAAGGCCTGATTGGTGGAGTGCTGCAGAGATGGTTGTCATTCTGGAAGGTTCTCCCATCTCCACAGAGGAAATCTAGAGCTCTGTCAGAGTGACCATCAGGTTCTTGGTCACCTCCCTGACCAAGGCCCTTCTCCCTCGATTGCACAGTTTGGCCAGGTGGCCAGCTCTAGGAAGAGTCTTGGTGGTTCCAAACTTCTTCCATTTAAGAATGATGAAGGCCACTGTGTTCTTGGGGACCTTCCATGCTGCAGAACGTTTTTGGTACCCTTCCCCAGATCTGTACCTTGACACAATCCTGCTCTACAGACAATTCCTTCGACCTCATTACTTGGTTTTTGCTCTGACATGCACCTTCAACTGTGGGATCTTATATACAGTGGCAAGAAAAAGTATGTGAACCCTTTGGAATTACCTGGATTTCTGCATAAATTGGTCATCAAATTTGATCTGACCTTCATCTTAGTCACAACAATAGCTGAACACAGTGTGCTTAAACTAATAACACACACATTATTGTATTTGTCTTGTCTATATTGAATACATAATTTAAACATTCACATTGTAGGTTGGAAAATGTATGTAGCTTGGAAAAAAGGCAAGGGGTCTGAATACTTTCCGAAGGCACTGTGTATCAAAACATTACCCTCTAGACACACTATTCACTTTTTTTCCCTTTCATCTAATAACTGACTTTATTTAATCAAGTCCAATGAGAGTTTTAATTGAGTCAATTGAGTCCCTTCTAAGGCCACATGGACCGAAATATATCACACATACAGTGTACACAATCCAAATATGCCCATCCCAGACTTATTCCTATTCAGCCATCTGTTACGCTCGTCGAAATCGTGGAAATGACCAGACCAAGGTGCAGCGTGGTGAGCGTACATTTTTCTTTGTTATAAATGTCGCCAACAAAACAAGAAACAACAAAAACAAACGTGAAGCTTACTTATACAGGCCACTAACAAAGACAACTACCCACAAAATACAAAAGGAAAAAAGGCTGCCTAAGTATGATTCCTAATCAGAGACAACGATAGACAGCTGTCCCTGATTGAGAACCCTACCCGGGCCAAAACATAGAAACACAGAACATAGTTTCCCACCCGAGTCACACCCTGACCAACCAAACATAGAGAATAAAAAGATCTCTACGGTCAGGGCGTGACACCATCTGTCAACTGATTCAGTGCAGTAGTGTATGGAATGTAATTACCTGAGAGTATGGAGAGAGAGTTCCCAGAGACTGTAGAGAAGAGGAATGAATAGAGGAGTTGGAATCAGTCAGTCAATAGCACCATGCTCTCCAGAATGATTTAGCAGTGTGCTATTCAAATGAGACCTGTGAGCTTACTAAACCATGAATAATAGGACTGAATAATAAGTCCTTCTTCTGTGTAGTTGTTCATAAAGTTATTACGTTAAGACAAGCACATATGAAATCTGACAGTAAACATGAGGAACCCATTGTGTCTGCGGCTTTGTCTTACTGGTGTGAAATAATCTAAATTAATAGTTAAGAGAGGCCTTGGCATGAAAACATAAAGCTCTTAATTGACATTATTTACTGTTGAGTGTCTCTCAAAGATCAATTCAAATCTGTGACCAAAGCAGGAGACTCACAAGGATGTAGTCATGTTTTAAGATGGTGCGCGACGTGACCACGGTACAACCATACAGGGGCTAAAGTGGGAAGCTGGGGGGATGTAGCAACAGGGAGACACAGAGACGGCAGGCACAGTGCATGGGCATCACACACCCACACTCACACACCCACACACATAAAAGGCAACAAGATTAGCACTAGCGTCTCAGTACCTCCCCATAGCTGTAGCGTTCTAGCCTGTCATCAGAGGAGTATCTGTGATAAGACTCATAGGGAATGAGATCGGGCCTCTGCACGTCATAAATAGCTTTAATCTTAGGCAGAGCGGCCAGATCTTTGTAATTTAGGACCTCGTTTTCCACTTTGGCCTGGAGAGAGGACACAGAACAAGACAGAACAAGGAGAAGACAGAGAAGCAGGCGTGAGACACAGAGAGAGGACGAAGCTTGTGTTGACAGACAGAGAAATCCGGAGGGGAGGCCAAATCAGGGTCAGCCGCAAGCTGCTGATGGCATCCTGGGTAAGACAGAAGTTCGAGCACGCACACGCACACACACACACACACACACACACACACAGAAAGCAGAGAGATCCCAGAAACAAACATAGACACACACCCTGTAGCAGAGAGAGAGAGCTGGAGGTGGGACATTGGTCCAGTCATAGAATTAAGAATTAGAATACTAGAATTAGAATTCTAGTATTGACATGAAAGGTATTATGACAGTATAAAGGGTCAGGCATTTTGGTCAAGGAGTTGGTCAACCATGGTTGTGATAAGATATTGTGTAAAACAATGAATTTGACGATTATCATCACAGTGTGTTTATTAGCTAGTTAGCCAGCCAGTTTGAAAGGAATGATTCCAGAAATGTTTCCAATTAACTGCCAATATGCCAACGTTGCATACAAACAATGCAGTCACTACACAGCCATACACTGGCTGAAAGAAGTTGATAGGACAAATTGTAAATGCAACAAGTACTGGTATTGTATCATATTATACAGTAACACTCACAGCTTTCCAAGAAAACAAACATTGAAACATATACTTGCGAACAAGTAGAAAAAGTTTAAACATCAGCCAATTAAAAACGTTGACATAGTTGCACGTGATCCATGTTAGCTGTTCCCATTACATAACCTGGCACATTCAGCCGTATGCTAACCAGGTGGCCGTAATTATTTCCTGTAACAAATTTCGCATTAGCCTATCAAATATCTTAAACGTTTTCTCTACAGACCAATGGCATTTCTTAAAATAGGTCAACTTGGCCACCAGGGGTATATTTAAAACTCCTAAGTCAAAGTTTACTTTTGTTCCCCTTCACTTCATCTGTTTTAAGTGTAGAGTGCTAATATTTCATGATCATCGCATCCTTGACTAGGCTCAGTGGCATGTATTCATGGAAACAATTTTTGTTATGTTTCTCTCACCTCTCTGTGTTTCATCATTTCCCTTCAATTTACAAGAGGCTGATTGTATCACACAGGAGAAAGCATCAGAACAAGTGAAACAGCGCCCCTCTGTCTCGGTATGTGTAGCTGTTATGGGATGTTTATGAATAATGACTAAACTATGTATACATTTAGCTTAGAATTATAACTAAACAAAATACTACTCTGTTACTGTATGAATGTATGAATGTTATTATAATCATAATACTGAATATAAGGTGTGTAGTTTTAGTCAAGAATTAGAACAAGGACTTTCTGTTCCTTGTTAGAAATGAATGGAGCTATCGTCAGACCGGCTGGAATACTGTGTGGTGTCAACTGTGCTTATGTCTGCGTAATGAAAAAGTAGGGAGAAAAAAAAAACTTCTGACTATTTCTGGTCTAGCGATCGATGACAAACGAGCTCGCTGCCCAAACTTACATAATTACAAAGAGGAGATTCTCCTGATTAACATTGGTGCCCGTGTAACAGTTTTTCTTCTGTCCCTCCCCTCGCCCCTACCTGGGTTTGAACCAAGGACCCTCTGCACACATAGTCAACAGCCACCCTCAAAGCATTGTTACCCATTGCTCCACAAAAGCTGCAGCATTGCAGAGCAAGGGGAACAACTACTACCAGGTCTCAGTGATGTCACCGATTGAAACACTATTAGCGCGCACCCCGCTAACTAGCTTGCCATTTCACACCAGTTACACCCGACTTGAAAAAAAGAAAACATACACATTGCGAGATATTTGGCGAAAAAGACAGACATGCCTATATTTCCCCCATAGGAAACCATGGGATGACAGCAGAGTTCAAATATTATTTTTGTTGTTTACATTTTGTTGTTTACATTTTAACACCATAAACACCATAATATGAATCAAATTAAGTAAGACAAATTTCTTAAAATCAATCCCATATACCATATACAAAAAAAGGTTTTAAATTCTCTGGTAATGGGGCGGCAGGGTAGCCTAGTGGTTAGAGCGTTAAACTAAAATAGAGACATAAAAAAGGAACTAGGACGTGACAGTACCACCCCTCCCATAGGGGTGGGCATCTGTCCGCTCTGGCGCGGGACGTGGACCCCACTCCACCATAGTCTTGGCCCACTTAAGTGGCGCCTTACTTCCGCCGCCGACAGAGTCCGGGTCCTTGCTTCGCGTTCCTAGGAAACTATGTAGTTTTTTGTTTTTTTTACGTGTTATTTCTTACATTAGTACCCCAGGTCATCTTAGGTTTCATTACATACAGTTGAGAAGAACTACTGAATATAAGAGCAGCGTCAACTCAACATCAGTACGACCAAGAATATGACTTTCGCAAAGCGGATCCTGTGTTCTGCCTTTCACCCAGGACAACGGAATGGATCTCAGCCGGCGACCAAAAAAAAAGACTTTGTAAAAGAGGGAAACGTAGCGGTCTTCTGGTCAGACTCCGGAGACGGGCACATCGTGCACCACTCCCCAGTATACTTCTCGCCAATGTCCAGTCTCTTGACAACAAGGTTGATAAAATCCGAGCAAGGGTAGCATTCCAGAGGGACATCAGAGACTGTAACGTTCTTTGCTTCACGGAAACATGGCTCACTGGAGAGACGCTATCGGAGTCGGTGCAGCCAGCTGGTTTCTCCACGCATCGCGCCGACAGAAACAAACATCTTTCTGGTAAGAAGAGGGGCGGGGGCGTATGCCTTATGGCTAACGAGACGTGGTGTGGTCACAAAAGCATACAGGAACTCAAGTCCTTCTGTTCACCTGATTTAGAATTCCTCACAATCAAATGTCGACCGCATTATCTACCAAGGGAATTCTCTTCGATTATAATCACAGCCGTATATATATCCCCCCAAGCAGACACATCGATGGCTCTGAACAAACTTTATTTGACTCTTTGCAAACTGGAATCCATACATCCTGAGGCTGCATTCCCATTGTAGCTGGGGATTTTAACAAGGCTAATCTGAAAACAAGACTCCCTAAATTGTATCAGCATATCGATTGCGCAACCAGGGCTGGCAAAACCTTGGATCACTGCTATTCTAACTTCCATATAAGGCATATAAGGCCCTGCCCCGCCCTCCTTTCGGAAAAGCTGACCACGACTCCATTTTGTTGATCCCTGCCTACAGACAGAAACTAAAACAAGAAGCTCCCACGCTGAGGTCTGTTCAACGCTGGTCCGACCAATCTGATTCCACACTCCAAGACTGCTTCCATCACGTGGACTGGGATATGTTTTGTATTGCGTCAGACAACAACATTGACGAATACGCTGATTCGGTGTGCGAGTTCATTAGAACGTGCGTTGATGACGTTCCCATAGCAACGATTAAAACATTCCCAAACCAGAAACCGTGGATTGATGGCAGCATTCGCGTGAAACTGAAAGCGCGAACCACTGCTTTTAATCAGGGCAAGGTGACCGGAAACATGACCGAATACAAACAGTGTAGCTATTCCCTCCACAAGGCAATCAAACAAGCTAAGCGTCAGTATAGAGACAAAGTAGAATCTCAATTCAACGGCTCAGACACAAGAGGTATGTGGCAGGGTCTACAGTCAATCGCGGATTACAAAAAGAAAACCAGCCCCGTCACGGACCAGGATGTCTTGCTCCCAGGCAGACTAAATAACTTTTTTTGCCCGCTTTGAGGACAATACAGTGCCACTGACACGGCCTGCAACCAAAACCTGCGGCCTCTCCTTCACTGCAGCCGAGGTGAGTAAAACATTTAAACGTGTTAACCCTCGCAAGGCTGCAGGCCCAGACGGCATCCCCAGCCGCGCCCTCAGAGCATGCGCAGACCAGCTGGCTGTGTGTGTTTACGGACATATTCAATCAATCCCTATCCCAGTCTGCTGTTCCCACATGCTTCAAGAGGGCCACCATTGTTCCTGTTCCCAAGAAAGCTATGGTAACTGAGCTAAACGACTACGTAGCACTCACTTCCGTCATCATGAAGTGCTTTGAGAGACTAGTCAAGGACCATATCACCTCCACCCTACCTGACACCCTAGACCCACTCCAATTTGCTTACCGCCCAAATAGGTCCACAGACGACGCAATCTCAACCACATTGCACACTGCCCTAACCCATCTGGACAAGAGGAATACCTATGTGAGAATGCTGTTCATCGACTACAGCTCGGCATTTAACACCATAGTACCCTCCAAGCTCGTCATCAAGCTCGAGACCCCGGGTCTCGACCCCGCCCTGTGCAACTGGTACTGGACTTCCTGACGGGCCGCCCCCAGGTGGTGAGGGTAGGCAACAACATCTCCACCCTGCTGATCCTCAACACTGGGGCCCCACAAGGGTGCGTTCTCAGCCCTCTCCTGTACTCCCTGTTCACCCATGACTGCCTGGCCATGCACGCCTCCAACTCAATCATCAAGTTTGCAGACCACTACAGTGGTAGGCTTGATTACCAACAACAACGAGACAGTCTACAAGGAGGAGGTGAGGGCCCTCAGAGTGTGGTGTCAGGAAAATAACCTCACACTCAATGTCAACAAAACAAAGGAGATGATTGTGGACTTCAGGAAACAGCAGAGGGAGCAGCCCCCTATCCACATCAACGGGACAGTAGTGGAGAAGGTGGAAAGTTTTAGGTTCCTCGGCGTACACATCACGGACAAACTGAAATGGTCTACCCACACAGACAGCGGGGTGAAGAAGGCGCAGCAGCGCCTCTTCAACCTAAGGAGGCTGAAGAACTTATCACCAAAAACACTAAAACTTTTACAGATGCACAATCGAGAGCATCCTGTCAGGCTGCATCACCGCCTGATACGGCAACTGCTCCGGCCACAACCGTAAGGCTCTCCAGAGGGTAGTGAGGTCTGCACAACGCATCCCCAGGGGCAAAATACCTGCCCTCCAGGACACCTGCACCACCGATGTCACAGGAAGGCCATAAAGATCATCAAGGACAACAACCATCCGAGCCACTGCCTGTTCACCCTGTTACCATACAGAAGGCGAGGTCAGTACAGGTGCATCAAAGCAGGGACCGAGAGACTGAAAAACAGCTTCTATCTCAAGGCCAGCAGACTGTTAAACAGCCATCACTAACATTGAGTGGCTGCTGCCAACATACTGACTCATCTCTAGCCACTTTAATAATGAAACATTTATGTAATAAATGTATCACTAGCCACTTTAAACAATGCCACTTTATATAATGTTTACATACCCTACATTACTCATCTCAAATGTATATACTGTACTCTATACCATATACTGCAACTATGCCGTTCAGCCATCACTCATTCATATATTTTTTATATACATATTCTTATTCATTCCTTTACACTTGTAAAGGTAGGTAGTTAAGGTAATTGTTGTGAAATTGTTAGGTTAGATTACTTGTTAGATATTACTGCATGGTCGGAACTAGAAGCACAAGCATTTCGCTACACTGACATCAACATCTGCTAACCATGTGTGACAAATACACTTGGATTGTATTTGATATAGTGTGTGTTTACCAGAGACGCTAATGTGAAGAACAGCATGACCTGCACCAAAGTCAGATTAGGATATACTGTAGCTAAAGGATCAGATAAAGTGTATTTTTACCTGGAGTTTTTCCTTATTGGAAGCTACTACTTTCACCACTTTTAGTTTTTAAATATTTGGTTGTTTAGACTCCCTTAATCACTCTGTTTAACACGTGGCCTCACGTGAATCCTTAAAGAGATGGATGGGGCTAAGGCTTAAGACACTGAATCGCTGTAGTCAAAAAAAGAGTACTCAAGTAGCTGTACCAAAACATTCAAGGGCCATTTTCTCAAAGTGGGGTTACAAGTTTATCTACTTTAAAAGCATAATTACTTTCCTATTGTTCCTCAACTGCAGTATATGATATACCATTTTGTAGCTCTGAGTCTCTACTTTTATCCAATGTAAAAATAATAATAATCACATTTTGCACCATAAGATGAATCGGGGTGGTCGGTCACAATTGTGCACATTTAGCTCAATCATCAATAATACATCAAGTAACTGCAGGTTTTTGATGTTCAGTAAAGATTAATTGATCATGTCATTTCAGATACGTGAGTGTAGCCTCACGATATCGTTCAATTTACCACCATTAATTGGATAGTTGAGTGGTTTAGGTTCATTTCCCATCCTACTGTATGCGGGCAGCCTGTCGGCGCACATTTGCCGATGTACTCTTCTTTACTTTGCAAGCTAACGGTTGAAACATTGTACAGTTGGCAAACATATAGTGGTAAGTAGACCTAATATAGATATATACACAGTACCAGTCAAAAGTTTGGACACGCCTACTCATTCAAGGGTTTTTCTTTATTTTTTTTTACTATTTTCTACATTGTAGAATAATAGTGAAGACATCAAAACTATGAAATAACACATATGGAACCAAAAATGTGTTAAATAAATCCAAATATAAATTAGTGACCCTTTGCCTTGATGACAGCTTTGCACACGCTCTTGACATTCTCTCAACTAGTTTCATAAGGTAACCTGGAATGCATTTCAATTAACAGGTGTGCCTTGTTAAAAATTAATTTGTGGAATTTATTTTCTTTTTAATGCGTTTGAGCCAATCAGGTGTGCTGTGGTACTGTATACATTAGACAGCCTTATTTGGTAAAATACCAAGTACATATTAAGCGCTATGATGAAACTGGCTCTCATGAGGACTGCCACAGGAAAGGAAGACCCAGAGTTACCTCTGCTGCAGAGGATAAGTTCATTAGAGTTACCGGCCTCAGAAAATGCACCCCAAATAACAGACACATCTCAACATCAACTATTCAGAGGAGACTGCGTGAATCAGGCCTTGGTGGTGGAATTGCTACAAATAAAGAGCTACTAAAGGACACCAACAAGAAGAAGAGTATTGCTTGGGCCAAGAAACACGAGCAACGGACATTAGACTGGTGGAAATCTGTCCTTTGGTCTGATGAATCCACATTTTTGATTTTTGGTTCCAACCGCTGTGTCATTGTGAGATGCGGAGAAGCTGGACGGATGATCTCTGCATGTGTGGTTCCCACCTTGAAGTATGGAGGAGGAGGTATGATGGTGTGGGGATGCTTTGCTGGTGACACTAGAAATTATTTATTTAGAATTCAAGGCACACATAACAAACATGGCTACCACAGCATTCTGAAACTATACGCCATCCCATCTGGTTTGGGCTTAGTGGAACTATCATTAGTTTTTCAACAGGACAATGACACAACACACCTCCAGGCTGTGTAAGGGCTATTCTACCAAGAAGGAGAGTGATGGAGTGCTGCATCAGATGACCTGGCCTCCACAATCCTCTGACCTCAAACAAATTGAGATGGTTTGGGATGAGACGGACCGCAGTGAAGGAAAAGCTGCCAACAGGTGCTCAGCATATGTGGGAACTCCTTCAAGACTGTTGGAAAAGCATTCCAGGTGAAGCTGGTTGACAGATTGCCAAGAGTGTGTAAAGCTGCCATCAAGGCAAAGAGTGGCTACTTTGAAGAATTTAAAATATAATTTGTTTAACACTTAACACTTTTTGGTTACTACATGATTCCATTTGTGTTATTTCAAAGTTTTGGTGTCTTCACTATTATTCCACAATGTAGAAAAGAGTAAAAATAAAGAAAAACCTTTGTATGAGTAGGTGTGTCCAAACGTTTGACTTGTACTGTATATAAACTCAGCAAAAAAAGAAATGTCCTCACTGTCAACTGTGTTTATTTTCAGAAAACTTAACATGTGTAAATATGTGTATGAACATAGCAAGATTCAACAACTGAGACATAAACTGAACAAGTTCCACAGACATGTGACTAACAGAAATGGAATAATGTGTCCCTGAACAAAAAGGGGGGGTCAAAATCAAAAGTAACAGTCAGTATCTAGTGTGGCCACCAGCTGCATTAAGTACTGCAGATTTGACAGTTCTTGCTGTGAGATGTTACCCCACACTTCCACCAAGGCACCTGCAAGTTCCCGGACATTTCTGGGGGGAATGACCCTAGCCCTCACCCTCCGATCCAACAGGTCCCAGACGTGCTCAATGGGATTGAGATCCGGCCTCTTCGCTGGCCATGGCAGAACACCGACATTCCTGTCTTGCAGGAAATCACGCACAGAACAAGCGGTATGGCTGGTGGCATTGTCAGGCGGGAGGGTCATGTCAGGATGAGCATGCAGGAAGAGTACCACATGAGGAAGGCAGATAACTTCCCTGTAATGCACAGCGTTGAGATTGCCTGCAATGACAACAAGCTCAGTCCGATGATGCTGTGACACACCGCCCCAGACCATGACGGACCCTCCACCTCTAAATCGATCCCGCTCCAGAGTACAGGCCTCGGTGTAATGCTCATTCCTTTGACGATAAATGCAAATCCGACCATCACCCCTGGTGAGACAAAACCTTGACTCGTCAGCGAAGAGCACTTTTTGCCAGTCCTGTCTGGTCCAGTGACAGTGGGTTTGTGCCCATAGGCAACGTTGTTGCCGGTGATGTCTGGTGATGTCCGGTGATGTCTGGCCTACAAGCCCTCAGTCCAGCCTCTCTCAGCCTATTGCGGACAGTCTGAGCACTGATGGAGGGATTGTGCGTTCCTGGTGTAACTCGGGCAGTTGTTGTTGCCATCCTGTACCTGTCCCGCAGATGTGATGCTCGGATGTACCGATCCTGTGCAGGTGTTGTTACACTTGGTCTGCCACTGCGAGGACGATCAGCTGTCTGTCCTGTCTCTCTGTAGCGCCGTCTTAGGCTTCTCACAGTATGGGCATTGCATTTTATTGCCCTGGCCACATCTGTAGTCCTCATGCCTCCTTGCAGCATGCCTAACGCACATTTATGCAGATGAGCAGGGACCTTGGACATCTTTCTTTTGGTGTTTTTCAGAGTCAGTAGAAAGGCTTCTTTAGTGTCCTAAGCTTTCATAACTGTGACCTTAAATTGCCTACTGTCTGTAAGCTGTTAAGCTGTAAGTGTCTTAACGACCGTTCCACAGGTGCATGTTCATTCATTGTTTATGGTTCATTGAACAAGCCTGGGAAACAGTGTTTAATCCCGTTACAATGAAGATCTGTGAAGATTTTTGGATTTTTACAAATTATCTTTGAAAGACAGGGTCCTGAAAAAGGGCCGTTTATTTTATGAGCTAATTAAAGCCCCCCCTGGCCAAACCCTCACCGAACTGACGACGATGGGCCAATTGTGTGCAGCACGGTCACGGACGGTTGTGACACAGCCTGGCTATAGTGACGCTGCAAACAATGCAGTGCCTTAGATCACTGTGCCACTCGGGAGGCCCCCTAATATAATTTTGTATCCAATTAGGCCTAACTAGCGAAGTTAGCAAACATCACTGTTTTTTACATTGTTATAAAGAGTGTTTAATCCCAATTTTTGCTTACAGACATGATAGGTTGCATTGATTGATGGACCACGTCAAATTGTCTAACTGGCTATGAAAGGATCAATTTGACTAGTTAACAAGCTAACTTTTAGTGGATAAATGAGATGGCTATATCCAAATATAGTTTCATTTGCTTGCCATTGTCACGTTCGTTGAATGGAGGAGACCAAGGCGCAGCGTGATATGAACATGTTACTTTAATGACGACGAAGAAACACATAAACAAACAAGACGCTAATTATAGTGCTGACACAGGCAACTAACACATAGACAATAACCCATGAAATACCCAAAGAAGATGGCTGCCTTAATATGGTTCCCAATCAGAGACAACGATAAACAGCTGCCTCCAATTGAGAACCAATCTAGGCAACCATAGACATACATAAACACCTAGATAGTATACACCCCCAGAAACATTCAAAACCCCTAGACAGTACAAAAACACAAACATCACCCATGTCACACCCTGACCTAACCAAAATAATAAAGAAAACAAAGAATACTAAGGTCAGGGCGTGGCAGCCATCTATAGTGGTGATGACAGTAGTCCGACTGACAACTTTACCAGGACAAGGACTTACCGAATTCAAGCTCTTTCCAAAAGCTTAATCTCTGATGAAGCAAGCTAAATGGCACGTTGTTTGATTAGCTAGCTAGCTAGCTACATGTCAAATGGATAGGCTACCCTCACGTATCTGAAATTGCATGATCAACTGAAAAGCATACAGTTACTTACTGTGTAACTATGGTAATAGAGCTAAATGTGGAATCATGTGGAAATATGTAGTTCTGACTATTCTCTTCATGAGGTGATGATATTAAAACCAAATAGTTCTAACATTTATTTAACAATCCCCTTGAAAACGGCACGTGGTTGTCAATGGTTTTGTGCGGAGCCGGGGTTCTCCTTGCTCCCCAGCAGCCAAATCGAACGCTTGGCACCGTAGTGTGACGTTTTATTGATAATTTAAAGGACCTCTTTAGGCTCAGCACACACTCAACTCAACGACAGCAGATGTCTCTAAACAAGATCTTTACCATGGTTGCTTTCCTCTACAGTGGAATAAATAGTATACCGAATGTCAGCTTCACAGTGCAACAGTCAACAATGGAGAAAGTATGTGAACCTACTTTAAACATACATCAATAATACATTGGATATAACAAACACCGTTGTCTCAAACAGACATACAAACACCTGAAGCACTTGAAGCAAACCATGACATAAACACACAACCGCACATGGTGGACTGTCGAACCATGTGAATGACTGATGGCTCTGAGTGACAGGTCCTGCAAAGGGGGCTACGCCTCCAAGACAGGCTGGCAGCCAACAGAAGGTGTACATGTAAACAAGTAACCATGGCGATGCCTTGGCGACAGACTACTCACACAGATGACGCGGCTCGGGGAACCGATGCTGGAGCCAGGGGGGGAAATGGAGGCCTCAGAGGTACGTCTTAACTGTGGGAACAAACACACACGCACACACGCGCACCATGTGTGTCAGAGTAAGCCTGCAGAGGCCAGACTACCGCTGAGGGAGACAAACAACAACACCCCTGCATTTACCTCCGATCCTCTCCCTACCGCGAGGCTACGTGATTATACCCCCAGCCTGACAATGTCATCTTAGTCCAAGAATAGGAACGCGAGGGATTCAGTTCGGACTAAACTGCAGGAGTTTCTAGGCGGATATAGTAGTGTAATAGTGGCGTTTTATAGTTGAGGTCAAAGTGTTACTAACAGGAAGGGAGACAGAGACACAGGGTTCTACTCACCCTGAGTTTCCTCTCCAGCCGTGCTGCTTGTTTACACATGGGATGCCACACCTCGGAACCTGTAGCGGGGACACATCCGCAATCAAACATATGGCTGAAAAAAATGAAAAATAACTTCACATTCATTCCACCACACAACAGCTATTGCAATTACAATACTGTAAAACCACCGGGGTGCTTTTCATTATTGAAGACTGGAGTAGAAGGCCACAGTTCTTCTGAAGCTCACAGCTCAGAAATGTTTTTACAGTGTCTCGTGTTCGTAAACTTTTTAACACACACCGATCAAACGCATGTGTCAGTAGATCAGCACTTCTCAACAACAGCCATACATCAAAGGTGACCTAGAGTACATATCTGAGAGAGGCTTGGAAGCTGAAGTCGTAACTCTCCCTCTCTCTTTTCCCTCTCTCTCCCCTTCCGCTCTCACTCTCTCTCTCTCGCCCGCGCTTTTTCACACACACGCGCACACACACACGTACGCACACACACACACGCACACGCACACACACACACACACACACACACACACACACACACACACACACACACACACACACACACAGCGAGATAGACTAAAATGTTATCTCATTCTAGTTCTTCCTGGGAGGGATGGAAACACTAAACCACTAATGTCATGCTCCTCCTCAGTACTCCTCAGTGCATATTAACAAATAATGATAATGAGAGAGTACCAGGTACTTCCTCTCATACATCCGGTTTCCCCAGGCTCTAGGGCGATACACCACTGTTACTGTACGCGGGACTGAGTGGCTGCCTGCCTGGATATCACGTTCCACATCAGAAGCATTGCAGGAAGCCGGTACAGAATGCAGCATTTGGCCTCCAGTCAATTCAATTAGGATGTCATGCTTACAATCTACAGTTAATATCAGTCCTATAAATCGAGCACAGCCATAGATAGGCCTACAGCACGATCTGTGGGAATCAATAGTCCACCCACCATGCATTTGACGCTCAACAGCACCTAGGCCTATCTCCCTCAATCGATAGTTAGACCCCTTCAAAACTTCCTGCATGAATGTTGTGAGAGGAAGTCTCCTCCCCAGGTTTCCTAACACAACCTCGGTAACCCTAATTGTGAATGAAGGGTTACAGGAAATATATCTAATTCGCATCAACTTAAATGCATTAACCTTTTACAAAAATGCATTAAACTTTAAAAAACAATAATAATAAAGAATGCTTTTCAACCCACTCGGGAAATAGGTAGAAATACTGTAGCTACACTATCTAAATAGCTAAACCTGAGAGGTAGCAGCCTTCAGGCAGAGACAAATCAGAACAAAGGCTCCATAGAATGTTTTTTTTCTTCTTCACAAATTCGAAATGACAAAGTATCATTGGCAGCCGATGCTGAATTATTTGACACAATTTACATAAATACACCGTGCACAAGAAAATCATCAACACAATAAAAACTACAACTTAAAATAGATATATTTCGGAAAACCGTCAGTGCTGAGGGTAAGACAGGAGTGGTAGTCCATAGCTTAATGGTTGAGCAGCATAGTCACGTATGGCATCGTGCTGCTTTGGTCGCGCTTGTTTCTGCACCTGATGGGTTTCAACATTGTTGAGGACCGGGTAACACGACGAAAGATGGAGCTGTGTTCGGGGACAGCACTTGGTGGTAGGGGGCCGGATTGAGGAGGGTCTTTGCAAACTCTACGTTCAGGTTTTCCCGATATGTTTGCAGGGAGGGCAGATTGGGGCAGCTGTAGCCGTTGTATTTTATGCCCAGTATGATAGCTAGAATTTTGTTGGATAATTTCTTCTAACACCTGAAAGGCTTCTTTCTACCTCCAGCAGGTTAAAGGAAAACATATTATGCGTTTTGCATCATGTGATGCAAAATGTATCATACCGGCTGTATTTCTGTGTTTTGAAAGTTATATACTGTATCTTGAAAAACTTTTTTGCTGACATTCAAATCATTTTGGGACTATATACAATGGACTAATGAAACAAATACCAAAATATAGTTTTTGGGTGGAATTTTCCTTTAATGTTGTTGAGGAACTTTCAGTGTTGCACAGCTGGGCCGCTTGCTGCGGTGTTGACATATGTAGTGAATATCAGGGGCAGAAGCAATAGGGGAGGCCGGCCACATGGCATGCTCTGTAGGATCAATCTCTACCTTTAACAATTTGCCACTTCTCAGTCCAGCCATGCCGTCAGAGTGTGTTGGATTGATTCACTGGCCTTTGTTATGTGGCTGGTAATTGAGTAGCTCCCTGAGCCCCGATCACTC
>NC_048576.1:55137062-55159562 GCF_013265735.2 Oncorhynchus mykiss | reverse complement strand
GCAGGGAAGTTGTTTCGTAATCAAAGCTCCCATTCATTTAGGTCATTTTATTTATTTATTTAACCTTTATTTAACTAGCCAAGTCCGTTAAGAACAAATTCTTATTTACAACGACGGCCTACCAGGAGCCCATGTCTGCCTGATCGCACTGTGACTGGAGCTGGAGCTATATCAAAGCATGTGTCTGTTGCCAGGTAGATTGATAGCAGTCATTTGCAGATGAGAGATATTATTGATTGATGTGATATCAAGCCCGTCACCCGCTCAGCCCTGTAGTGTGTTACTGCTACTGTACCCCCCCCCCCCCCCCCCCAGGTGTCCGATGTACATCATGAAATCTCTACACACAACTCAATGAAGATTTAATGGGACTGTAGTAGTGGGGTGATTAACATGATTAACAACCGTATGCACTGGTTATATGATGGGTGGGGGGGTCCTACTGTATGTTGAGATCTGGTGGGGGGGGGGGGGGTCCTACTGTATGTTGAGATCTGGTGGGGGGGTCCTACTGTATGTTGAGATCTGGTGGGGGGGTCCTACTGTATGTTGAGATCTGGTGGGGGGGTCCTACTGTATGTTGAGATCTGGTGGGGGGGTCCTACTGTATGTTGAGATCTGGTGGGGGGGGTCCTACTGTATGTTGAGATCTGGTGGGGGGGTCCTACTGTATGTTGAGATCTGGTGGGGGGGTCCTACTGTATGTTGAGATCTGGTGGGGGGGTCCTACTGTATGTTGAGATCTGGTGGGAGGGTCCTACTGTATGTTGAGATCTGGTGGGGGGGTCCTACTGAATGTTGAGATCTGGTGGGGGGGGGTCCTACTGTATGTTGAGATCTGGTGGGGGGGTCCTACTGTATGTTGAGATCTGGTGGGGGTGTCCTACTGTATGTTGAGATCTGGTGGGGGGGTCCTACTGTATATTGAGATCTGTTGGGGGTGTCCTACTGTATGTTGAGATCTGGTGGAGGGGTCCTACTGTATATTGAGATCTGTTGGGGGGGTCCTACTGTATGTTGAGATCTAGTGGGGGGGGGGGGTCCTACTGTATGTTGAGATCTGGTCTTTGCATCTCCTGTATCTGCTTTTGTCGCAGATGAATCTACAGATACTACTATTGCATCAGAAATTCATGAGGTCATCATCAGGATATAGTGATTCCACTGAGAGGTGCGGTGTGCTGGAGCCTTGTCCTATGGGACCATTGCTGTATGACACTGAACGTGTTAAGTCCAGCTGAGGACCAAGTGTTATGAGAAGGTTATTCTGATATGGAGACTTACGGCTGGGTCCGTGGATCTTGACCGGCTCGCTGCTGACCAGCGAATGAGAGCACTGCTGACAGACACACTTCTTCCCACAGAAGGTCACCCTATCTCCGATAGGGAAAGGCTTTCTGGGAGACAAGACAAAAGAAGACATCAGACATGTATTCTGCTGAACCTGTAACATCATACAGTACGTATACTGTGTAATGACAGCTAGGCAATATTATTTCACACAACGGCACATTTTGTGTTTGGTAATTTTTCATAATGTACTTGTTTTGGTGGTCCAATTATAATACATTTAGTAAATTCTTCCTTAAAAAAAACGCTCAAAATAAATCCATGAGAAAATCCTGCAGTAGGCTTGTGTCCTTTACAGGGGGCGCCATATTTGCTTTTGTTCAACAATGACAGTGAAATCCAGGGTCCTGCCGGAGGACAGAGCAGAGACGACTACAGCCCAGCAGTGGTACCGTTCTATACAGCCATTCTGGAAGTGTTTGCTAATGTATCACTAACTAACTACCCAACACTGAACAGCTGAGCAATGAGACTAATGATGCTTTGATGTGACTGAAGAAGATTAGACGTGATTATTCCCGCATGCATTTGGGAATCTATTATGTTTAGAAAAGGTTTCTAAAAATAAAATAAAAAATCTTTGAGCAGAGGGCGCTTCATTTGGTCAAGGAGGGCAATGTGATTCTCTTTAGTAGCACATGAGAGAGAAAAGGCATCAAAGGCAAGACCTCCGTTCTAATCGCATTCATACTGATTAGGAGGTCACTCTCCATGGAGACACACACACAGACACGCTCGCACATGAAAGAGCGAGGACGGAGCCCCTTTCCAAAATATTCATCAAAACAAACATCTTTAGCCAGTGGATAAAGGAAGTCATGCAACATTTAAAAGCAGAGAAAATACATTATTCCGTTAGAGGATCTGCAATTAAATATGATAATCTGCCAAACTTTCTTATCCTTTCTAGAAGGCATGGACGCAGCTAATTTCATAACTTATTAAACAAACCCAAATAAGAATTGATATCATTATTTGCACTTGTATTTTCTTTACTTTATGTTTGTTTGTTTCTTTTTCTGGTATTAGTGTGGGGCTCTGTTAGAGCATGGGGGATGGGGTGGGGCTCTGTTGAAGCATGGGGGTAGGAGCGGAGCTCTGTTGGAGCATGGGGGTTAGGGTGGGGCTCTGTTGAAGCATGGGGGGATGGGGTGGGGCTCTGTTGAAGCATGGGGGGATGGGGTGGGGCTCTGTTGAAGCATGGGGGGTTGTGGTGGGGCTCTGTTGAAGCATGGGGGGTTGTGGTGGGGCTCTGTTGAAGCATGGGGGGTTGTGGTGGGGCTCTGTTGAAGCATGGGGGATGGGGTGGGGCTCTGTTGAAGCATGGGGGGTTGTGGTGGGGCTCTGTTGAAGCATGGGGGGATGGGGTGGGGCTCTGTTGAAGCATGGGGGGTTGTGGTGGGGCTCTGTTGAAGCATGGGGGGTTAGGGTGGGGCTCTGTTGAAGCATGGGGGGTTGTGGTGGGGCTCTGTTGAAGCATGGGGGGATGGGGTGGGGCTCTGTTGAAACATGGGGGTAGGAGCGGAGCTCTGTTGGAGCATGGGGGTTAGTGTGGGGCTCTGTTGAAAAATGGGGGGTTGTGGTGGGGCTCTGTTGAAGCATGGTGGGTTGGGGTGGGGCTCTGTTGAAGCATGGGGGTAGGAGCGGAGCTCTGTTGAAGCATGGGGGTTAGGGTGGGTCTCTGTTGAAAAAAGGGGGGTTGTGGTGGGGCTCTGTTGAAGCATGGGGGGTTGGGGTGGGTCTCTGTTGAAGCATGGGGGGTTTGGGTGGGGCTCTGAAGTATGGGGGGTTGGGGTGGGGCTCTGTTGAACATTGGGGGGTTGGGGTGGGGCTGTGTTGAAGCATGGGGGGATAGGGTGGGGCACTGTTGAAGCATGGGGGTAGGAGTGGAGCTCTGTTGAAGCATGCGGGGTTGGGGTGGGGCTCTGTTAGAGAATGGGGGGTTGGGGTGGGGCTCTGTTGAAGCATGGGGATAGGGGTGGAGCTCTGTTGGAGCATGGGGGTTAGGGTGGTGATATGTTGAAGAATGGGGGGTTGGGGTGGGGCTCTGTTGAAGCATGGGGGGTTGGGGTGGGGCACTGAAGTATGGGGGGTTGGGGTGGGGCTCTGTTGAACAATGGGGGGGTTGGGGTGGGGCTGTGTTGAAGAATGGGGGGATAGGGTGGGGCACTGTTGAAGCATGGGGGTAGGAGTGGAGCTCTGTTGAAGCATGGTGGGTTGGGGTGGGGCTCTATTGGAGCATTGGGGGTTGGGGTGGGGCTTTATTGAAAAATGGGGATAGGGGTGGGGCTCTGTTGAAGCATGGGGGGTTGGGGTGGGGCTCTGTTGAAGAAAGGGGGATGGGGTGGGGCTCTGTTGAAGCATGGGGGGATAGGGTGGGGCACTGTTGAAGCATGGGGGTAGGAGTGGAGCTCTGTTGAAGCATGGTGGGTTGGGGTGGGGCTCTATTGGAGCATTGGGGGTTGGGGTGGGGCTTTATTGAAAAATGGGGATAGGGGTGGGGCTCTGTTGAAGCATGGGGGGTTGGGGTGGGGCTCTGTTGAAGAAAGGGGGATGGGGTGGGGCTCTGTTGAAGCATGGGGGTAAGGGTGGTGCTCTGTTAGAGCATGGGGGGTTGGGTGGGGCTCTGTTGAAGCATGGGGGGATGGGGTGGGGCTCTGTTGAAGCATGGGGGGATGGGGTGGGGCTCTGTTGAAGCATGGGGGGTTGTGGTGGGGCTCTGTTGAAGCATGGGGGGATGGGGTGGGGCTCTGTTGAAGCATGGGGGGTTGTGGTGGGGCACTGAAGTATGGAGGGTTGGGGTGGGGCTCTGTTGAACAATGGGGGGGTTGGGGTGGGGCTGTGTTGAAGAATGGGGGGATAGGGTGGGGCACTGTTGAATCATGGGGGTAGGAGTGGAGCTCTGTTGAAGCATGGTGGGTTGGGGTGGGGCTCTATTGGAGCACTGGGGGTTGTGGTGGGGCTCTGTTGAAGCATGGGGGGATGGGGTGGGGCTCTGTTGAAGCATGGGGGGTTGTGGTGGGGCTCTGTTGAAGCATGGGGGGTTAGGGTGGGACTCTGTTGAAGTATGGGGGATTGTGGTGGGGCTCTGTTGAAGCATGGGGGGATGGGGTGGGGCTCTGTTGAAGCATGGGGGTAGGAGCGGAGCTCTGTTGGAGCATGGGGGTTGGTGGGGCTCTGTTGAAAAATGGGGGGGTTGTGGTGGGGCTCTGTTGAAGCATGGTGGGTTGGGGTGGGGCTCTATTGGAGCATTGGGGGTTGGGGTGGGGCTTTATTGAAAAATGGGGATAGGGATGGGGCTCTGTTGAAGCATGGGGGGTTGGGGTGGGGCTCTGTTGAAGAAAGGGGGATGGGGTGGGGCTCTGTTGAAGCATGGGGGTAGGAGTGGAGCTCTGTTGAAGCATGGTGGGTTGGGGTGGGGCTCTATTGGAGCATTGGGGGTTGGGGTGGGGCTTTATTGAAAAATGGGGATAGGGGTGGGGCTCTGTTGAAGCATGGGGGGTTGGGGTGGGGCTCTGTTGAAGAAAGGGGGATGGGGTGGGGCTCTGTTGAAGCATGGGGGGATGGGGTGGGGCTCTGTTGAAGCATGGGGGGATGGGGTGGGGCTCTGTTGAAGCATGGGGGGTTGTGGTGGGGCTCTGTTGAAGCATGGGGGGATGGGGTGGGGCTCTGAAGTATGGAGGGTTGGGGTGGGGCTCTGTTGAACAATGGGGGGGTTGGGGTGGGGCTGTGTTGAAGAATGGGGGGATAGGGTGGGGCACTGTTGAATCATGGGGGTAGGAGTGGAGCTCTGTTGAAGCATGGTGGGTTGGGGTGGGGCTCTATTGGAGCACTGGGGGTTGTGGTGGGGCTCTGTTGAAGCATGGGGGGATGGGGTGGGGCTCTGTTGAAGCATGGGGGGTTGTGGTGGGGCTCTGTTGAAGCATGGGGGGTTAGGGTGGGACTCTGTTGAAGTATGGGGGATTGTGGTGGGGCTCTGTTGAAGCATGGGGGGATGGGGTGGGGCTCTGTTGAAGCATGGGGGTAGGAGCGGAGCTCTGTTGGAGCATGGGGGTTGGTGGGGCTCTGTTGAAAAATGGGGGGGTTGTGGTGGGGCTCTGTTGAAGCATGGTGGGTTGGGGTGGGGCTCTATTGGAGCATTGGGGGTTGGGGTGGGGCTTTATTGAAAAATGGGGATAGGGATGGGGCTCTGTTGAAGCATGGGGGGTTGGGGTGGGGCTCTGTTGAAGAAAGGGGGATGGGGTGGGGCTCTGTTGAAGCATGGGGGTAGGAGTGGAGCTCTGTTGAAGCATGGTGGGTTGGGGTGGGGCTCTATTGGAGCATTGGGGGTTGGGGTGGGGCTTTATTGAAAAATGGGGATAGGGGTGGGGCTCTGTTGAAGCATGGGGGGTTGGGGTGGGGCTCTGTTGAAGAAAGGGGGATGGGGTGGGGCTCTGTTGAAGCATGGGGGTAAGGGTGGTGCTCTGTTAGAGCATGGGGGGTTGGGTGGGGCTCTGTTGAAGCATGGGGGGATGGGGTGGGGCTCTGTTGAAGCATGGGGGGATGGGGTGGGGCTCTGTTGAAGCATGGGGGGTTGTGGTGGGGCTCTGTTGAAGCATGGGGGGATGGGGTGGGGCTCTGTTGAAGCATGGGGGGTTGTGGTGGGGCACTGAAGTATGGAGGGTTGGGGTGGGGCTCTGTTGAACAATGGGGGGGTTGGGGTGGGGCTGTGTTGAAGAATGGGGGGATAGGGTGGGGCACTGTTGAATCATGGGGGTAGGAGTGGAGCTCTGTTGAAGCATGGTGGGTTGGGGTGGGGCTCTATTGGAGCACTGGGGGTTGTGGTGGGGCTCTGTTGAAGCATGGGGGGATGGGGTGGGGCTCTGTTGAAGCATGGGGGGTTGTGGTGGGGCTCTGTTGAAGCATGGGGGGATGGGGTGGGGCTCTGTTGAAGCATGCGGGTAGGAGCGGAGCTCTGTTGGAGCATGGGGGTTAGTGTGGGGCTCTGTTGAAAAATGGGGGGTTGTGGTGGGGCTCTGTTGAAGCATGGGGGGTTGGGTGGGGCTCTGTTGAAGCATGGGGGTAGGAGCGGAGCTCTGTTGAAGCATGGGGGTTAGGGTGGGTCTCTGTTGAAAAATGGGGGGTTGTGGTGGGGCTCTGTTGTAGCATGGGGGTAGGAGCGGAGCTCTGTCGAAGCATGGGGGTTAGGGTGGGGCTCTGTTGAAAAATGGGGGGTTGTGATGGGGCTCTGTTGAAGCATGGGGGGTTGTGGTGGGGCTCTGTTGAAGCATGGGGGGATGGGGTGGGGCTCTGTTGAAGCATGGGGGGTTGTGGTGGGGCTCTGTTGAAGCATGGGGGGATGGGGTGGGGCTCTGTTGAAGCATGGGGGGTTGTGGTGGGGCTCTGTTGAAGCATGGGGGGTTAGGGTGGGGCTCTGTTGAAGCATGGGGGGTTGTGGTGGGGCTCTGTTGAAGCATGGGGGGATGGGGTGGGGCTCTGTTGAAACATGGGGGTAGGAGCGGAGCTCTGTTGGAGCATGGGGGTTAGTGTGGGGCTCTGTTGAAAAATGGGGGGTTGTGGAGGGGCTCTGTTGAAGCATGGTGGGTTGGGGTGGGGCTCTGTTGAAGCATGGGGGTAGGAGCGGAGCTCTGTTGAAGCATGGGGGATAGGGTGGGGCTCTGTTGAAAAATGGGGGGTTGTGGTGGGGCTCTGTTGAAGCATGGGGGGTTGGGGTGGGTCTCTGTTGAAGAATGGGGGGTTTGGGTGGGGCTCTGAAGTATGGGGGGTTGGGGTGGGGCTCTGTTGAACATTGGGGGGTTGGGGTGGGGCTGTGTTGAAGCATGGGGGGATAGGGTGGGGCACTGTTGAAGAATGGGGGTAGGAGTGGAGCTCTGTTGAAGCATGGGGGGTTGGGGTGGGGCTCTGTTAGAGAATGGGGGGTTGGGGTGGGGCTCTGTTGAAGCATGGGGATAGGGGTGGAGCTCTGTTGGAGCATGGGGGTTAGGGTGGTGCTATGTTGAAGAATGGGGGGTTGGGTGGGGCTCTGTTGAAGCATGGGGGGTTGGGGTGGGGCACTGAAGTATGGGGGGTTGGGGTGGGGCTCTGTTGAACAATGGGGGGGTTGGGGTGGGGCTGTGTTGAAGAATGGGGGGATAGGGTGGGGCACTGTTGAAGCATGGGGGTAGGAGTGGAGCTCTGTTGAAGCATGGTGGGTTGGGATGGGGCTCTATTGGAGCATTGGGGGTTGGGTGGGGCTCTGTTGAAGCATGGGGGTAGGAGCGGAGCTCTGTTGAAGCATGGGGGTTAGGGTGGGTCTCTGTTGAAGCATGGGGGGTTGGGTGGGGCTCTGTTGAAGCATGGGGGTAGGAGCGGAGCTCTGTTGAAGCATGGGGGTTAGGGTGGGTCTCTGTTGAAAAATGGGGGGTTGTGGTGGGGCTCTGTTGTAGCATGGGGGTAGGAGCGGAGCTCTGTCGAAGCATGGGGGTTAGGGTGGGGCTCTGTTGAAAAATGGGGGGTTGTGATGGGGCTCTGTTGAAGCATGGGGGGTTGTGGTGGGGCTCTGTTGAAGCATGGGGGGATGGGGTGGGGCTCTGTTGAAGCATGGGGGGTTGTGGTGGGGCTCTGTTGAAGCATGGGGGGATGGGGTGGGGCTCTGTTGAAGCATGGGGGGTTGTGGTGGGGCTCTGTTGAAGCATGGGGGGTTAGGGTGGGGCTCTGTTGAAGCATGGGGGGTTGTGGTGGGGCTCTGTTGAAGCATGGGGGGATGGGGTGGGGCTCTGTTGAAACATGGGGGTAGGAGCGGAGCTCTGTTGGAGCATGGGGGTTAGTGTGGGGCTCTGTTGAAAAATGGGGGGTTGTGGTGGGGCTCTGTTGAAGCATGGTGGGTTGGGGTGGGGCTCTGTTGAAGCATGGGGGTAGGAGCGGAGCTCTGTTGAAGCATGGGGGATAGGGTGGGGCTCTGTTGAAAAATGGGGGGTTGTGGTGGGGCTCTGTTGAAGCATGGGGGGTTGGGGTGGGTCTCTGTTGAAGAATGGGGGGTTTGGGTGGGGCTCTGAAGTATGGGGGGTTGGGGTGGGGCTCTGTTGAACATTGGGGGGTTGGGGTGGGGCTGTGTTGAAGCATGGGGGGATAGGGTGGGGCACTGTTGAAGAATGGGGGTAGGAGTGGAGCTCTGTTGAAGCATGGGGGGTTGGGGTGGGGCTCTGTTAGAGAATGGGGGGTTGGGGTGGGGCTCTGTTGAAGCATGGGGATAGGGGTGGAGCTCTGTTGGAGCATGGGGGTTAGGGTGGTGCTATGTTGAAGAATGGGGGGTTGGGTGGGGCTCTGTTGAAGCATGGGGGGTTGGGGTGGGGCACTGAAGTATGGGGGGTTGGGGTGGGGCTCTGTTGAACAATGGGGGGGTTGGGGTGGGGCTGTGTTGAAGAATGGGGGGATAGGGTGGGGCACTGTTGAAGCATGGGGGTAGGAGTGGAGCTCTGTTGAAGCATGGTGGGTTGGGATGGGGCTCTGTTAGAGCATGGGGGGTTGGGTGGGGCTCTGTTGAAGCATGGGGGGATGGGGTGGGGCTCTGTTGAAGCATGGGGGGATGGGGTGGGGCTCTGTTGAAGCATGTGGGGTTGTGGTGGGGCTCTGTTGAAGCATGGGGGGTTGTGGTGGGGCTCTGTTGAAGCATGGGGGGTTGTGGTGGGGCTCTGTTGAAGCATGGGGGGTTGTGGTGGGGCACTGAAGTATGGAGGGTTGGGGTGGGGCTCTGTTGAACAATGGGGGGGTTGGGGTGGGGCTGTGTTGAAGAATGGGGGGATAGGGTGGGGCACTGTTGAATCATGGGGGTAGGAGTGGAGCTCTGTTGAAGCATGGTGGGTTGGGGTGGGGCTCTATTGGAGCACTGGGGGTTGTAGTGGGGCTCTGTTGAAGCATGGGGGGATGGGGTGGGGCTCTGTTGAAGCATGGGGGGTTGTGGTGGGGCTCTGTTGAAGCATGGGGGGTTGGGGTGGGACTCTGTTGAAGCATGGGGGATTGTGGTGGGGCTCTGTTGAAGCATGGGGGGATGGGGTGGGGCTCTGTTGAAGCATGGGGGTAGGAGCGGAGCTCTGTTGGAGCATGGGGGTTAGTGTGGGGCTCTGTTGAAAAATGGGGGGTTGTGGTGGGGCTCTGTTGAAGCATGGGGGGTTGGGGTGGGGCTCTGTTGAAGCATGGGGGTAGGAGCGGAGCTCTGTTGAAGCATGGGGGTTAGGGTGGGTCTCTGTTGAAAAATGGGGGGTTGTGGTGGGGCTCTGTTGTAGCATGGGGGGTTGGGGTGGGGCTCTGTTGAAGCATGGGGGTAGGAGCGGAGCTCTGTTGAAGCATGGGGGTTAGGGTGGGGCTCTGTTGAAAAATGGGGGGTTGTGGTGGGGCTCTGTTGAAGCATGGGGGGTTGGGGTGGGTCTCTGTTGAAGCATGGGGGGTTTGGGTGGGGCTCTGAAGTATGCGGGGTTGGGGTGGGGATCTGTTGAACATTGGGGGGTTGGGGTGGGGCTGTGTTGAAGAATGGGGGGTTGGGGTGGGGCTCTGTTGAAGCATGGGGGGTTGGGGTGGGGCACTGAAGTATGGGGGGTTGGGGTGGGGCTCTGTTGAACAATGGGGGGGTTGGGGTGGGGCTGTGTTGAAGCATGGGGGGATAGGGTGGGGCACTGTTGAAGCATGGGGGTAGGAGTGGAGCTCTGTTGAAGCATGGGGGGTTGGGGTGGGGCTCTGTTAGAGAATGGGGATAGGGGTGGAGCTCTGTTGGAGCATGGGGGTTAGGGTGGTGCTATGTTGAAGAATGGGGGGTTGGGGTGGGGCTCTGTTGAAGCATGGGGGGTTGGGGTGGGGCACTGAAGTATGGGGGGTTGGGGTGTGGCTCTGTTGAACAATGGGGGGGTTGGGGTGGGGCTGTGTTGAAGAATGGGGGGATAGGGTGGGGCACTGTTGAAGCATGGGGGTAGGAGTGGAGCTCTGTTGAAGCATGGTGGGTTGGGGTGGGGCTCTGTTGAAGCATGGGGGGTTGGGGTGGGTGTCTGTTGAAGCATGGGGGGTTTGGGTGGGGCTCTGAAGTATGGGGGGTTGGGGTGGGGCTCTGTTGAACATTGGGGGGTTGGGGTGGGGCTGTGTTGAAGCATGGGGGGATAGGGTGGGGCACTGTTGAAGCATGGGGGTAGGAGTGGAGCTCTGTTGAAGCATGGGGGGTTGGGGTGGGGCTCTGTTAGAGAATGGGGATAGGGGTGGAGCTCTGTTGGAGCATGGGGGTTAGGGTGGTGCTATGTTGAAGAATGGGGGGTTGGGGTGGGGCTCTGTTGAAGCATGGGGGGTTGGGGTGGGGCACTGAAGTATGGGGGGTTGGGGTGGGGCTCTGTTGAACAATGGGGGGGTTGGGGTGGGGCTGTGTTGAAGAATGGGGGGATAGGGTGGGGCACTGTTGAAGCATGGGGGTAGGAGTGGAGCTCTGTTGAAGCATGGTGGGTTGGGGTGGGGCTCTATTGGAGCATTGGGGGTTGGGGTGGGGCTTTATTGAAAAATGGGGATAGGGGTGGGGCTCTGTTGAAGCATGGGGGGTTGGGGTGGGGCTCTGTTGAAGAAAGGGGGGATGGGGTGGGGCTCTGTTGAAGCATGGGGGTAAGGGTGGTGCTCTGTTAGAGCATGGGGGGTTGGGGTGCGGCTCTGTTGAAGCATGTGGGTAGGGGTGGAGCTCTGTTGAAAATTGGGGTAGGGATGGAGCTTTGTTGGAGAATGGGGGTTAGAGTGGGGCTCTGTTGGAGCATGGGGGGTTTGGGTGGAGCTCGGAAGTATGGGGGGTTGTGGTGGGGCTCTGTTGAACAATGGGGGGCAATGGGGGGTTGGGTGGGGCTCTGAAGTATGGGGGTTGGGGTGGGGCTGTGTTGGAGCATGGGGGCTTGGGGTGGGGCTCTGTTGGAGCATGGGGGGTTGGGGTGGGGCTTTGTTAAAACATGGGGGTTGTGGCTTAGTTGAAGCATGGGGGTTGGGGTGGGGCTCAGTTGAAGCAAGGGGGTTGGGGTTGGGCTATGTTGAAGCATGGGGGGTTGGGGTGGGGCTTTGTTGGAGCATGGGGGGTTGGGGTGGGGCTCTGTTAAAGCATGGGTTTGGGGTGGGGCTCTGTTGGAGCATGGGGAGTTGGGGTGGGGTTCTGTTGAAGAGTGGGGGTATGAGTGGGGCTTTGTTGAAGCATGGGGATAGGGGTGGAGCTCTGTTGGAGCATGGGGTTAGGGTGGGGCTCTGTTGAAGCATGGGGGGTTGGGGTGGGGTTCTGTTAAAGCATGTGGGTATGAGTGGGGCTTTGTTGAAGCATGGGGATAGGGGTGGAGCTCTGTTGGAGCATGGGGTTAGGGTGGGGCTCTATTGAAGCATGGGGGGTTGGGGTGGGGCTCTGTTGAAGCATGGGGGGTTGGGGTGGGGCTCTGTTGAAGAATGGGGGGGATGGGGTGGGGTTCTGTTGAAGCATGGGGGTATGAGTGGGGCTCTGTTGAAGCACGGGGTTAGGGGTAGAGCTTTGTTGGAGCATGGGGGTTAGAGTGGGGCTCTCTTGAAGAATGGGGGGTTGGTGGGGCTCTGTTGGGGGTTAGGGTGGGGCTCTGTTGAAGCATGGGAGGTTAGGGTGGGGCTCTGATGAAGCATGGGGGGTTAGGGTGGGGCTTTGTTGGAGCATGGGGGGTTGGGGTAGGGTTCTGTGGGAGCATGGAGGGTTGGGGTGGGACTCTGTTGGAGCATGGGGGTTGGGGTGGGGCTTTGTTGAAACATGGGTGGTTGGGGATCAGTTGAGAATGGGGGTTGGGGTGGGGCTATGTTGAAGCATGGGGGTAGGGGTTGGGCTCTGTTGGAGCATGATGGGGTAGGGGTGGGGCTCTTTTGAAGCATGGGGGGTAGGGGTGGAGCTCTGGTGGAGCATGGGGGTTAGTATGGGGCTCTGTTGAAGCATGGGGGGTTGGGTTGGGGCTGTGTTGGAGTATGGGGGTTGGAGTAGGGGTCTGTTGGAGCATAGGGGTCTGAGGTGGGGCTCTGTTGAAGCATGGGGGGTTGGGGCTCTGTTGGAGCATGGGGGGTTGGGGTGGGGCTTTGTTGAAGCATGGGGGGTTGGGGTGGGGTTGGGTGGGGCTTTGTTGAAGCATGGGGGGCTGGGGCTCAGTTGAAGCATGGGGGTTGGGGTGGGGCTATGTTGAAGCATGGGGGGTTGGGGTGGTGCTCTGTAGGAGCATGGGGGGTTGGGGTGGGGCTTTGTTGAAGAATGGGGGTTGGGACTCTGTTGGAGCATGGGGGGTTTGGGGTGGGATTTTTGTTAATCATGAGGGGTTGGGGCTCATTTGAAGCATGGGGGGTTGGGTTGGGGCTGTGTTGGAGTATGGGGGTTGAAGTAGGGGTCTGTTGGAGCATAGGGGTCTGAGGTGGGGCTCTGTTGAAGCATGCAGGGTTGGGGTGGGGCTTTGTTGAAGCATGGGGGGGTTGGGTGGGGCTTTGTTGGAGAGTGGGGGGTTGGGGTTGGGCTCTGATGAAGAATGGGGGGTTAGGGTGGGGCTCTGTTGGGGAGTTTGGGTGGGGCTCTGAAGTATGGGGTTGGGGTGGGGCTCTGTTGGAGCATGGGGGGTTGGGGTAGGGGTCTGTGGGAGCATGGAGGGTTTGGGTGGGGCTCTGTTGGAGCATGGGGGTTGGGTTGGGGCTTCGTTGGAGCATGGGGGGTTGGGGTGGGGTTGATGCGGTAGGGGATCTTATATTTTTTACCCTCTACCTGATGGTATGTATAATCTTTAAAATGAGAAATAAAGGGCCTCCCGAGAGGTGCAGTGGTCTAAGGCACTGCATCGCAGTGCTTGAGGCATCACTACAGACCCAGTTCTGATCCCAAACTGTGTCGCAGCCTCGTCCGGGATAGGGGATTGTTTGGCCGGCCGGGAAGTCCTTGTCCCATTCCTCTCCTGCGGCTCCTTGTGGCGGGCCAGGTGCATGCACTCTGAATTTGGTCACCAGGTGTACGGTGCTTCCTCCGACACATTGATGAGGCTGGCTTCTGGGTTAAGCGAGCAGTCTGTCATGAAGCAGTGCGGCTTAGCAGGATTGTGTTTCGGGAGGACGCATGGCTCTCGATCTTTGCATCTCACGAGTCTGTACGGGAGTATCAGCGATGGGACAAGACCATTTTGATATCAGGAAATTGGAGGGGAAAAAATGTAATAAAAAATGTTTTTAAAAAAACGCCATTTGCACATTTCTCTATCACCGTGAAAAGGTATGACAAACTCTTTCAAATGTAGGCCTGTCCGAACCGTAGCAACCTAAATTGAAGACTTATGCAAATGTAATAGGTTGTGAGACAGTGACACAACTAGCCTATATAAACAATATTGCTATGTAGACAACCTGCAAAGAAAGGCGCCAAGACAAATGATTCTTAACAAAACAGAGAAAAGACACATGGAGATACTAAAGCAGACAGCATGGGTATTTAGGGCTACAACTCAAAAGGCAAATCCCAACCTCTGCTCTGCATTCATTATACGCACGCACGACTCCCACATGCATGTATGTTTGAGCACACACGCACACACACACACACACACACACACACACACACACACACACACACACACACACACACACACACACACACACACACACACACACACACACACACACACACACACACACACATACACACACACACACACCATCCCTTTGGTGTGTTGTGTGCTGACAGGGTGGCCCTGTGGGCTTCAGTGGTAATATCCGGTGACAGGGAGGCTCACAGAGATATCCACCCTCCCTGGAGTCATGATGGGCCATTGGATAGATCCTGTATCCAGCCACACGGCAGGCAGGCATGCAGGGGAATATGCGTCACACCCGCTTGGCCACAGCAGCTAAACTGGGCCAGCAGAGGTGATCTTCATGCTGCACATTGAAACAAACATACCGGGTTCGTCCCAAATGGTGTCCTATTCCCTAGATAGTGCACTACTTGTGACCAGGGCCCATTTGGGATGCAGGCGCTGTTTCAAACATGCTGAGGACGAGGCAGTGTGCTATGAACGACAGACAATACTGTCCAATGTACTTGCGTAAACAACGCATCCTACCCCCTACATAGTGAGGTTTGGGAGAAGTGGGGATGATCTGTGGTTGATGATGAGTGTTTTACGTGTAGTGACTGTTGACTGCATGAGCGGAATGCCAGCTCCGCTGCCGCCACCGAAAGCTAAGAGTCAGCATCTCTAGCAGGGCAGGCAGAGCTATTAGGGACATTTTTGGTAAAGATTAATGACCCTTAAACATGGACTACTCAGTAGCATCATTCAATATAATTTACTGGTTCACTAGCCAACTGATGGTGGTATATTCCCTATCACCTTGCATATCACTGTCAAGCATGTGCCCAAATTACATCTCATAACACCATTCAGTGTCAGGTCAGCATGTAATAGCATTGAACTACAGATTGCAAACAGTGCAAAACACATTAATTAACATACACATCTGTGCACCATGGGACATACACACACAGCCATGTAAGCAGTAGTGCCCTCAGCCTATCAGGGCCCTAGGTGGGGAGGTTACTGTGGGTCAGACTCTAAAACCCACCCCAGCGCTGGTGCCACCTGCTACGGCCAGCTGCCACCGTGCGTGACCCCCTGCCTGCCCAGACCACCTGGGCATTCCATAGTACAACACAGCATGCCACCTACACCAACCAACCAGACCCAGGTCTGCCTTGGCACACAACACAGAGAGTCTAGATCAGAGAGAGACACGACAGTTGAGAGTGTGGGTGTTTGAACAATAACAAAACAAATAACATAATAAATCAAATAAAAATGAATAAAATGGCTTAGAGGAAACAATTCAGGTCAAAATTTCAGCGGAGCTGGGGTAGTAGGTCAACTTGTTTCAGTAGGGT
The DNA here is from genome assembly GCF_013265735.2 of Oncorhynchus mykiss. Lineage (NCBI taxonomy): Eukaryota > Metazoa > Chordata > Actinopteri > Salmoniformes > Salmonidae > Oncorhynchus > Oncorhynchus mykiss. The sequence goes on along the minus strand of NC_048576.1, from coordinate 55,144,318 downwards.
ATGTATGTGTGGGGGTGGGGGTGGTGCATGTGGCTTCGCTTGTATGTGGTTATTTGTGTTGTACAGTCGTGGCCAAAAGTTTTGAGAATGACACGAATATTCATTTTCACAAAGTCTGCTGCCTCAGTTTGTATGATGGCAATTTGCATATACTCCAGAATGTTATGAAGAGTGATCAGATGAATTGCAATTAATTGCAAAGTCCCTCTTTGCCATGCAAATGAACTGAATCCCCCAAAAAACATTTCCACTGCATTTCAGCCCTGCCACAAAAGGACCAGCTGACATCATGTCAGTGATTCTCTCGTTAACACAGGTGTGAGTGTTGACGAGGACAAGGCTGGAGATCACTCTGTCATGCTGATTGAGTTTGAATAACAGACTGAACGTTTCAAAAGGAGGGTGGTGCTTAGAATCATTGTTCTTCCTCTGTCAACCATGGATACCTGCAAGGAAACAAGTGCCATCATCATTGATTTGCAGAAAAAGGGCTTCACAGACAAGGATATTGCTGCCAGTAAGATTGTACCTAAATCAATCATTTATCGGATCATCAAGAACGTCAAGGAGAGCGGTTCAATTGTTGTGAAGAAGGCTTCAGAATGCCCAAGAAAGTCCAGCAAGCGCCAGGACCGTCTCCTAAAGTTAATTCAGCTGCGGGATCGGGGCACCACCAGTACAGAGCTTGCTCAGGAATGGCAGCAGGCAGGTGTGAGTACATCTGCACATACGGTGAGGCGAAGACTTTTGGAGGATGGCCTGGTGCCATGAAGGGCAGCAAAGAAGCCACCTTTCTCCTGGAAAAACATCAGGGACAGAATGATATTCTGCAAAAGGTACAGGGATTGGACTGCTGAGGACTGGGGTAAAGTCATTTTCTCTGATGAATCCCCTTTCCGATTGTTTGGGGCATCCGGAAAAACGCTTGTCCGGAGAAGACAAGGTTAGCACTACCATCAGTCCTGTGTCATGCCAACAGTAAAGCATCCTGCGACCATTCATGTGTGGGGTTGCTTCTCAGCCAAGGGAGTGGGGTCACTCACACTTTTGCCTTAGAACAAAGCCATGAATGGAACACAGCCATGAAAGAATGGTACCAACACATCCTCCGAGAGCAACTTCTCCGAACCATCCAGAAACAGTGATGAACAATGCATTTTCCTGCATAATGGAGCACCTTGCCATAAGGCAAAAGTGATAACTAAGTGGCTCGGGGAACAAAACATTGATATTTTGGGTCCATGGCCAGGAAACTCCCCAGACCTTAATCCCATTCAGAACTTGTGGTCAATCCTCAAGAGGCGAGTAGACAAACAAAACCCACAAATTCTGATAAACTCCAAGCATTGATTATGCAAGAATGGGCGAAAATTAGTCAGGATGTGGGCCAGAAGTGAATTGACAGCATGCCGGGGCGGATTGCAGAGGTCTTGAAAAAGAATGGTCAACACTGCAAATATTGACTCTTTGCATGAACTTCATGTAATTGTCAGTAAAAGCCTTTGACACTCATGAAATGCTTGTAATTATACTTCAGTGCAAACTTTGTGGAAAATAATAAACTTTTGGCCACGACTGTACATACTGTGCACATATTACTACTACCATATGCAAAACGGCCTCTCTCTCTCTGGGCCATGCTGCTGCAGTGTGTGTCTGGCCTCACTAACATCCTCCTGCTACTAAATATCCCGAGTCATCTCAACCAGTAGACCAATATAGAAGAAACCACAAAGTCGTCAAAAACCCTCTAAAGACTCTGAAACAATGACAGTGAACCACACAATCAGAGAGAGGGCTTTTGACATTGTAATACCCCTGAGGTCTTAGATTCCCAGCATGACAAGCAGAAACAAGAGGCTGCATGTCCCTTTCTCTCCTCTAAAGAACACTCCCTCACTGAACTGTTCCCTGTCTTCGAAGATCTGATGAAGATCTGATGAAACATCTGATCATTTCTTTGTTTTCTGATTATGCTGATTTCTCTTCTTTATCAATTTTATTCAGCACTGATTACATGCCAGCATCCCCAATAAAACAAATGATTCACTACTTTCCTCCACTCGTTGCCTCCATGGTAAACTCAATAATTTAATCAACCATGATCCAGCACAACGTTGGCCTCCGATGTGCATCGAAGGGCCAGCAATGATCAATGTGGTGGATATACTCTACATAAACTCAGCAAAAAAAGAAACGTCCCTTTTTCAGGACCCTGTCTTTCAATGATAATTCGTAAAAGTCCAAATAACTTCACAGATCTTCATTGTAAAGTGTTTAAACACTGTTTCCCATGCTTGTTCAATGAACCATAAACAATTAATGAACATGCACCTGTGGAACGGTTGTTAGTTCTTGGCGCACCCATCCCTAAATTGCAGAGCGCCAAATCCAAATTAAATTACTAAAAATATACAATTTTAATGAAATAAATATAGCAATATAGCAAAACACAGCTTAGGTTGTTGTTAATCCACCTGGCGTGTCACATTTCAAAAAAGCTTTTCGGCGAAAGCAAACCAAGCGTTTATGTAAGGGCATCTCTCTCAGCAGACAAAACATTCGAAACAGCTAGCAGCAAAGTAGATTGGTCACGAAAGTCAGAAAAGCAATAAAATGCATCGCTTACCTTTGATGATCTTCGGATGTTTGCACTCATGTTCCTTTTGTTCCATAAAGATTATTTTTAGATCCAAAATACCTCCATTTGGTTGGCGCGTTATGTTCAGAAATCCACAGGCTCGAGCGGTCACGATGGGGTAGACGAAAATTCCAAATAGTATCCGTAAAGTTCGTAGAAACATGTAAATATTTTTTTATAATCAATCCTCAGGTTGTTTTTACAATAAATAATCAATAATATTTCAACCGAACTGTAGCTTTTTCAATAGGAGAGAGAGAAAATGTCTACTCCAAGCTGCTCGCGCATGCAAAACTCTGCTGGCACGCAGCCATCCACTGACGCGATGTGATCTTTCTCGCTAATTTTTCAGAATAAAAGGCTGAAACTATGTCTAAAGACTGTTCAGACCAGGAATCTGGTTGATATCCCTTTAAATGGAGGGAAGGTATGCAATGGAACAGGGAGCTTTCAAAATAGAAGGCACTTCCACTTTGGATTTTCCTCAGGTTTTCACCTGCAATATCAGTTATGTTATACTGACATACAATATGTTGTGTTTTATATCCTAATCTGACAATTATATGCATATTCTAGATTCTGGGCCTGAGAAATAGACAGTTTCATTTGGGTACGTTTTTCATCCAAACATCAAAAAACTGCCCCCTACACTCAAGAGGTTAAGACACTAACAGCTTACAGACAGTAGGCAATTAAGGTCACAGTTATGACAACTTAGGACACTAAAGAGGCCTTTCTATTGACTCTGAAGAACACAAAAAAAGATGCCCAGGGTCCCTGCTCACCTGCGTGAACATGCCTAAGGCATGCTGCAAGGAGGCATGAGTACTGCAGATTTGGTCAGGGCAATAAATTCCTATGTCCGTACTGTGAGAAGCCAGTGATACAGGGAGACAGGACGGACAGCTGATCGTCCTCGCAGTGGCAGACCACGTGTAACAACATCAGCACAGGATCGGTACATCCGAACATTACACCAGCGGGACAGGTAAACGATGGCAACAACAACTGCCCGAGTTACACCAGGAACGCACAATCCCTCCATCAGTGCTCAAATTGTCCGCAATAGGCTGAGAGAGGCTGGACTGAGGGCTTGCAGGCCTGTTGTAAGGCAGGTCCTCACCAGACATCACCGGCAACAATGTCGCCTATGGGCACAAACATTATACCGAGGCCTGTACTCTGGAGCGGGATCGATTTGGAGGTGGAGGGTCAGTCATGGTCTGGGGCGGTGTGTCACAGCATCATCGGACTGAGCTTGTTGTCATTGCAGGCAATCCCAACGCTGTGCGTTACAGGGAAGTTATCCTCCTCCCTCATGTGGTACCCTTCCTGCAGGCTCAACCTGACATGACCATCCAGCATGACAATTCCGCCAGCCATACTGCTCATTCTGTACGTGATTTCCTGCAAGAGGAATGTCAGTGTTCTGCCATGGCCAGCGAAGAACCCAGATCTCAATCCCATTGAGCACGTCTGGGACCTGTCTGATCGGAGGGTGAGGGCTAGGGTCATTGCCCCCAGAAATGTCTTGAAACTTGCAAGTGCCTTGGTGGAGTGGGGTAACATCTCACAGCAAGATCTGGCAAATCTGGCAAATCTGGTGCGGAGTGCGGAGGAGATGCACTGCAGTACTTAATGCAGCTGGTGGCCACACCAGAAACTGACTGTTACTTTTGATTTCGACCCCCCCCCCCCCCCCCCCTTTGTTCAGGGACACATTATTCAATTTCTGTTAGTCACATGTCTGTAGAACTTGTTCAGTTTATGTCTCAGTTGTTGAATCTTGTTATGTTCATACAAATATTTACACATGTTAAGTTTTCTGAAAATAAACGCAGTTGACAGTGAGAGGACATTTCTTTTTTTGCTGAGTTTGTGTGTGTGTGTGTGTGTGTTTCTGCACGGTACCTACCTGCACATGCTGCAGACAAAACACTTGGGATGGTAGGTACGCCCCAGCGCCGAGACCACCTCCCCTGTGATGAAGTCTCCACAGCTGTCACACTTGGTACCGTAGAGGCGCTGGTAGTCCTCTGAACAGATGTACTCTCCTCCCTTCTGGAAGAAACCTGAACGAGCCAGGTCACAGCCACACACTGGAGACACACAGGGACAAAGAAGTGAGATGCTAGGAAAGACAAAAATGGTTAAAAGATTGATCAGGCTGTATATTTACAATAGAGGAAAAAGGAAGAGCAAAATGCACAGTTAATCGGTAATCAAAAGCCTGGTAAACACTAAGTACACATTTCCAACAGTACAGAGTAAACTTGGCTAATAGCCTACATTGCAAATAGCATGAGCACACAACATGTTTGGACAAGCAGTGATCCTCATGCAATTGTACACTACAGTGCCTGATAAACAACTTGTTCTACAACGGGTTGCTCAAAACAAGCATTGTGATTGTTTGAGACGTGTTCTAAGCCATTCTGAAAAACCTATTTAGCACGGGTAGGCATATGACACAAAAATGGGCATCTTGTTTTCTCTGTGCTATCTGAATTGTAATTTAACGAACACACTAAGAACCTTAAAGATCCATCGGAGCGAGACATGACGAACATGACATGGTTGCAAACGCTCCGGCCTTCTATCTACATTCCAGGCGGGTGGTCTCCGCGGATGACAGTGTGGTACAGCCGAGAACCAGTCGGAGTTAACACACTGGGATCCAAGGTTTGTTGTACAAATAAGTCAGCCAGGTCACCCGTGATACAAGCTAGTATTCGATGTCCATCCATGTCTCAGGATGTAGGGAGATGACGTGGAAACGGGCCACTATGAGCAACAGAGTGTGCTGTTATCTTCAAGTAGGTTTCGGTTTTGCTTGGCGTTGTGGACGAGGATGGGGGATAGGTGTAAGCATCTGCCTCCGATCGTAAAGGCTGCAAGTTCAAAATCAGCTATAGAAAGTTGTTTTTGATATTTTAGTTTTAAGCCTATCCCAAACCTTAACCATTCAGAGTTAAAACTTTTTATGGATAGGGGGCAGTATTTTCACGTCCGGATGAAAAGCATGCCCAAGGAAAACTGCCTGTTACTCAGGCCCAGAAGCTAGGATATGCATATAATTGGTAGACTTGGATAGAAAACACGCTAAAGTTTCGAAAACTGTTAAAATAATGTCTGTGAGTATAACAGAACTGATTTGGCAGGCAAAACCCCGAGGACAAACCACCCAGGGGAAAAAAATTGAGGTCATAGTATTTCCCAATGGTTTTCTATGGGAAGCCCTATTTAAAAGGAACCTGGTTGCAGTACCTATTGCATCCACTAGATGTCAGTCTTTAGAAATTGGTTGATGTTATTCTTTTAGGATCTTTTTAAGTGTCACTCCATGTGGACTCTGCTGTTTGGTGCGTGTGAACTGGAATGCGCATCATCTTGTTTTTATCTGGTGTCGGAAACAGTTTATCCCGTCTTAAATTTTATAGATTATTTACGTTTTAGGATACCTGAGGTTGGATTAGGAACGTTATTGAGAAATGTTTGGACCAAGTTTACAAGTAACTTATTAGATACTTTGTAGTCATGTTGGGCGAGTTGGAACCGGTGTATTTCTGAATCAAACACCAAATAAATTGACATTTTGGGGATATAAAGAAGGACATTATCAAACAAAAGGACTATTTGTGATGTTTCTGGGACATTTTGGAGTGCTAACAGAAGAAGATCTTCAAAGGTCGCCACCTGCCTGGTTGAAAGTGATTTCATGTGTTTGTATGCGGGGCGCTGTCCTCAGATAATCGCATGGTCTGCTTTCATCGTAAAGCCTTTTTAAAATCTGACACTGCGGCTGGATTAACAAGAAGTTAAGCTTTATTTTGATGTATTACACTTATATTGTCGTGAATCTTGAATATTGATATTTCTGTAGTTTGAATTTGGCGCTCTGGATGTTGTGAAATCGATCCCGCTAAAGGGATTGGCGCGCGAAGGGATCACTAACAGGTTAATGACTAATATTTCGAATTTTGAGGTAACGCCTTTACCTTAAACACTTTTGACGTTTGGAACAACTTTGAAATGTTACATTTGAGAAACATGGGTCTAATTCTGACTTGAGGCTGTGACAGCTGGTAGAATAGGTAGCCTACATATTTTGATATTAGAGCTAAGACACTATATTAGTTCTCAAATCTTGTTGAGTCCAAGTTACTTATCTTTCTCTCTCTCTCCCCTCACTCTCTCCTCTCACTCTCTCTCTCTCTAGGAGGTCGGAACACAAAAATACACAAACCACTCCATCATAAGCATCACCATCCGGCAGCTGTCTGATGCTGACCTGGAGGTCATAGAGATCATGACCAGGGCGGAGAGCTACTGAACCCCTTCCCTGGACAGCGGGAAAAGATGGAGCAACATCCTGACAGGTTCCGACTCCAAGAACCAACCGCCCGTTCCAGCTAAATGGCAGTCTGCTGACGTGGCCCAATCAGATGCATGATACTTCACAGGCTGCTCAATGAATGGCAATGTGCACATTCTCGTTTACAATAAGTAGTGGAAGATTGAAATAACCAAATCGTGTCAATGTTATGATTCAAATTATTCCTCTTTCTGTAAAATAGTCTGGCAGTAGGCTACAAATGTATAGTGTAAATTCAGC
>NC_048576.1:54764562-54787062 GCF_013265735.2 Oncorhynchus mykiss | reverse complement strand
GATATGGGGGTAGGGACAGGGGCCCCAGGAAGTGACTGACCGACAATCCTCTTACACACACACACACACACACACACACACACACACACACACACACACACACACACACACACACTCACACACACACACACACACACACACGCACACGCGCACACGCGCACACGCACGCACGCACACACACACTCACACACACACACACACACACATACACACACACACACACACACACACATATACACACACACACACACACTCACACACACACACACACACACACACACACACACACACACACACACACACAAGAGGCAATGGGAGTGTCGGTGGTTGAATGAGGGCGGTTGTTCGCAGCCCGCGGGGCAGGGGTTATTAATTAAGCGCTAACAGATTGCTCAGTCAGGCACTGTAGCTTAGGCTGCTATTAGCGCAACCATTTCTGACACAGGCATCACATCGCTAATGTCACACGGTCAATTGGAGATGAGGCAGGGCCCATCCGTCAGGCCTTTACTACAGTTATCATTCACCGTTATTATCAGCGCCACTGTCGTCGCTCCGCTCTGCACCGCTCCGCTCTGCACTACGTAGGATAACATAACAGAGACAGGAGGGAGCCCGCCTCCTCGTATGCTCAATCAACTGAAGGCTGCTCTTACACAGCCACACACACACAGAGAGAGAGAGAGCGAGAGAGAGAGAGAGAGAGAGAGAGAGAGAGAGAGAGAGAGAGGGAGAGAGAGAGAGAGAGAGAGTGAGTGAGAGAGAGAGAGAGACAGAGAGAGACAGAGAGAGAGAGAGATATACAGAGATACAGAGATACAGAGAGAGATGTAATACAATGGCGGTTAATTTCACTCATTGTTGTGACCCTTTGTTTATGTTGGTTTATTTGTCTAGGTTATGGAAGCCTGGTTTCACTGTGTATAAATAATCCACACGTGTTGAGCCCAGCGGAGGGAGGCCATCTCTATCCATAATGTGGCCTGTCTGTCGACTGGGACTTACTGATTTACGCTTACGGAATTGCAAATGAGCGGCTGTAAATTCCCCGTCTTATTTTCCCCAGTTCTATTTGCCGTGCTGTAATTTAGGTGCCACCCAACACTGAGATGCTAATTGGCTAAATTACTATGTGAGCACACAGGATTTATGCTAACCTAATGAGCACTGGGGTATCAGGCTGGTTCGCTCGCTCCCCAAATGCGGCACAACAACAGAAAAATAACTAGAATGGAGGAGAGGAGCGAGGGAGCATGATGGGGAGGTACCCAGCTAGCGACAGAGCTGGGCTGGGTGATTTATGGCCTGACGTCCCGGCGCAGGGTTACAAATGCTGGATCTCCTCCGGAGCTAGATCATAAATTTAGCTCATGTATCGGAGTTCCCCCCCCCCCCCCCCCCCCCCCCCCCGCCATCTAACCACCCCCATCCATCCCTACTAGCACATCAAGGAGAGAGCAGTGAGGAGCTGTGAGCCTGGAGACTGTAGAGAGCGGTTGATCTGATCCGGAGGTTGTTTGCCCGTGGAAAGATGTCCTCAGTTTGCCTCCCTAATGAGGCGGAGGAGAAGAGAGATGTACAAGGTTTCAGTCACAACAGCATTTTGTTTTCACACAAGCCGCTGATTTGTTTGGACGTTTTCTCCGCGAAAGCATCGCCTCCCACTGTAGGTGCTCCAGTCGGTAATTATGTAGTCAAATCAGTGTCTCCACACGAATATAGACACTCATTCTCTCCCTCTGCCTCTCCCTCTGCCTCTCCCTCTCTCCCTCCCCCGTCTCCTCGCACAGACAACCTGTAATTTTGCAGTCGAAGAAACTGTGGCGGAGAGAAGAGGAGTCCACACTGTCTACAGAGAGAGAGAGAGAGAGAGAGAGAGAGAGAGAGAGAGAGAAACAAGGAGAATTAGTTTGCGCTGGCTGACGGGGCCAGAGGCTCACGCCGCCCATGTTTAAAAATAACCAGGCCCATCTCTGAAGTGCTGTTTGTGTGTTCAGCCCGTGGTGAGTCTCTGTTCTTTGCACGGTTCAATAACAAACGTCCTATTAATACAAGTCATTGTGAAATCATGGCATAGAGAGAGGGAAAAATCCCCCTGAACAGAACAGAAACAGGGCACTCAGACAAAGAAGCTGTATGTATGCTTGTTGCAGGTGACAATAGATGGCGGGTAGAAATAGGCTTGGAGAGAGAGGGAGGGCGACAGGGTGGGACCCGGCAGCAGGTACGTTGGTGTGATATAAGGGGGTCCGCCACACACCCATCATCCCTAGCAAGCCCTGAGTAAACAGCTTGATGGGACTGTCATCACTGGATGATATATAAAAAAAAAACATACACATGTAGACGCAGAGTGACAGAGGGCTTCAGCACACACTCCTCTAACACAAACACTATCACAGGATGCAGCCTGGTAGAGGGGCCATGTGGGAGTGGATGGGTGGGTCGTTGTTGGTGTGTGTGTGTGCGTGTGTATCGAGGGGGGTCATATGATTCCCACCAGCAGGGTCAGACTGCGTGTGACCGGGCCCCTCTCTTCTCTCGCCCCCCTGCCTCTTGCCCCCTGGCCAGCTCGCCTGCCTCACAGATGAGTTTTCCACTTAGACAGGAAGCTGATTCTCCTGCCACTTCCTGTGCAAAACACAAGTCTTCCACCTTCCACCCACCATGCCATTAATAGCTTACACACTCCTACACCCACCCACCTATTCAGTGACTTCCAGCATTACATACACTCACACTCACACACATACCCATATGTGTGGAGAAGTTATATAATGTTTCCTGTAATGTAGAGCCAGTGGAGAAGGACAATGGAGGGGGGGGGGGGGGGATTATGTGGATAAATACAAGCTTGTCTCATTGCTTTTTCCTTCTCAGTGTTTCACTCCTGTCATGACTGCCTCTGTGGGCGAGTAGTGGCTGTCTGGGAGCAGGGGTCAGGGGTCAGGCCCATAGTCAGATAACACATCGTGTGTTTATACTGCCTGGACAGGGGAGAGGGGACTAGGGGGTGTGTGTCTGTGCTCAGGGGAGTGGGGTGTGAAGGATGGAGGTGTGGAGGGTTGAGGTGTGGAGGGTGGAGGTAAAGGTTGGATGGATGCCAGAAGGTGGGGCGGGCGGGTGGGTGGTGTGTGAGAGGCAGCAGCAGACAGGAGTGGGCTGCTAGTAGAGGGATGATGAATTCCCCCAGTCCGCCAGTCAGTCAGTCAGTCTGTGGATTGCTTCCTGTTCTGGAGGGCCGTTGGAGGGCCGTAGCTCGCCAGGCTGCCGCTGGCCACACATCCCAGCACAGCAGAGCACAGGGGCCAGGGCCCACAGGAAGCAGGCTCCCATCGTCCTCCCATCAGCTAATGGACAGGAATGTAGGTCCCCGGGGCCTGGGGGGTGGGGGAGTGGAGAGGCGGGGGTCCCAACCTCCCAAACAAACACACTGGGCTTCTCTTAGAGGTGGGGGTGAGGGGTGTGTGGAGGAGGGGGGGGTGGGGGGGTGGGGGGTTGTAGAGTTTGTGTTCCAGGGCCCTCTTGAGAGACAGAATTAGAGAGGCAGAAATAAACAGAGGAATCAGAGTGTGGTTGGTTGGTGGTAGAGGGGAGAGGGGCTGTTGTGTATTACAGTGAAAGGGCCCCGGGGCGACGGCTGTATACCTCCAGTCCTGCACCAAGGCCACGGAGAGGGATCTGTCTAGACTCAGTGCTATGGAGGAATGCTGTCTTGAAACACGGACGAACATGCACCGTTTTACCTTCGGATCATACATTGGCAATTTTGGACAGTCACTAAAACACCCATGGCAATTTCTCTACGGCGCACACAAACACATGACATATGAAGTGCTATACCCTTCCGCAAAGCCAGGACAAGGAACTCGCTAGGCGCAGGGAGGGATCTGATACGTCCAGGATGCAGAGTGAGAGTGATTAGGTCGTCAGTGTGTTAGCTAGCTAGCGTGTGAGCAGGAGAGAGGTGATTTACGCCGGATCTGTCAATAGACCCACTAACCCAGGGGTGACAGTTCTCTGTCACTGCGACGGATTTCCGTCATATGGATGACGCATGAGGTTCGAGTTTTAAAAAAAGTATACAATACATATTCACATTTTTCCGGGGGGGGGGGAATTCATATTTTGGGTAAAAAATACGGCAGGTTTTCAACGTCTTAAACTAGATAGAAAGTATGGAGAAATGATGATGGACCTGCTGAATATGCTGTACGTTCACGTAGCTGCCCCTTTTCTGGCGCGCAAATCGATTTTCACTAACAAATCAGTTCCCACCAAAAATCTGTTGTTTTCCCACCGATCTGAGATCGACTTAAGTTATCATATGCCTACCAGCCCCAGTCTACCCCCCCCCCCCCCCTCCGATTCCACCCCATCAGGACACAATCGCACCCCTGCCCCCCTGATACGGCGCCAGGCCCCGTGGCTCTAGTGTGGGACAAGGAGAGGAAGGGGGAGAGGGGGTACTAGGAACTGCTGGTAATGACAAGAGAGAGTTCTGGACAAGCTCAGGTTAGCGTGATAGGACCTAGCTGGAGCTGTATCTTTGGGTCTGTACAGCCTGTGGAGGTAAATGCTGCACAGTGACAGCCAGGGTATATCTGACTGTACTCAGGTTGAATATCCCAGTGTGTCTCAAGCTGCTCCCTCCCTCTTCATCGTGTCAAATAGACTGGAGGACAGACAGACAGACCGACAGGGCCTCTCTCTCTCTCTATGATGGATGAAGGAATTCTGCTGGGGAGATGATGTCATAGGGACATGGATAGGGTTCAATTAGCCAGTTGGAAGAAATGAGAGGGGTATGAAGAAAACATGGCGCGCTGAAAGGTAATGTCACAAAATTGCACAAATAAAGGGAATTGGGAAAGAATTAGGATTTCTTTTCAGTCTTCGTTCAAAGATGAGTTATTTTTCTCTGCCAACAATCCTCTCTTTGAAAAAAGAAAAAAAAAAGAGAAAAAACATAGAAAACAACAGGTCATTTTGCGGAGTTACTGAACGCAGGGCGTGTGGATTTCTTTTGTTTCTTTTTATAATTTGTCCCGGAAAAGCCGACAATCGGCTGGCTGTAATGAGCGTCGTTATCAATCTCCTCAATGACAATACTAGGAAAGAGTGTGCTGTGTGTCGGCCTGGACAGACGGCATTTCCTCCCAAACCACCACATTGACCTTCACTTTGCATTCCACGCTAGGTGTGTGCATGTAAGACTAGAAAAAAATTGTATGAGCGTTTAACTGTCTTTACAAAGACGTGTGGAGAGGTAGACAATAGCAGACAGACAGACAGACAGAGAGATACATACATACAGACAGACAGTGACGGGGAGAGACAAAGAGAGAGAGCTACGACGGTCAGGTTACATAAACCACTGGGGACAGTCAGAAGAACGCTGTGCTGTGCTGTGCTGTGTGCCTGTTGTGTTCTGGGTCATGTTTTCTGGGTCATGTGTTCTGGGTCATGTGTTCTGGGTCATGGATGGATGCTGCTGAGTAGGCCTTTCATTTCCACAGTTAAGGAGAGAAGAGTTAAACATAACTCCACTCACTTTCACTAGCCTGTCAACTCCCAAATCAACTGTTTACTGTATGTGACAGTGCGGTGGTGGAGGGGGGAGGGGCTCCGCCATGATCCCCTGGATGAGGTTTATTTATGTAGTGGGAAGATGTTGCTCCAGAAGGATGGGACGGGACCCACCACAAACAGAGGTACACAGACAGGCTCCCACCCTCAGGCCCAGAGTCCATCAGCCTGCTACACGACAGCCATCCAAGGGACCAGGGTCTCCCCAGGGCCCTTAACATACAGGCCCTCTCAACAGCCTCTGACTGACTGGTGTATGCACACACGCACTAATGCACGCACACACAGTCTTGTTTTACTAACCTTGTGGGGACACACAATTGATTCCCATTCAAAATCCTGTTTTCCCTAACCCCTAACCCTAACCTAACCCCTAATCCCAAAACCTAACTTGAACCCTAACCCTAACTCCAAAACCCTAACCCTTTAAACCTTAACCCTAATTCTAACCCTAACCCTAAACCTTCTTGAAATAGCCTTTTTCCTTGTGGGGACTTGCAAAATGTCCCCAGTTGGTCAACTTTTTGTTTGTTTACTGTTCTTGTGGGGACTTCTGGTCCACACATGTACACACACACACACACACACACACACACTGTTCTTGTGGGGACTTCTGGTCCACACATGTACACACACACACACACACACACACACACACAGTGTTCACTGCTACTCCCCATGGCTCTGTCAGCATATCTGGCTACAGCCTGTGTGTTGTTGTTTCAATCCCAGTAGACACCACCAACAGTCTTGGTCGCGGTCGAACCGCGGTCGGGGAATGTCGTTGTTGTGTTGGCTTTTCACGATGAATCATTTACTTCGAAAAATCGATTATACAAATATGCAGAAATGTAATTATTTGCCGAAAGTGTGTATTTGAAGAAAACGTTGGGGTAAAAATGGGTAGAGTCAGGGTGAGATGAAGAAAAATATATTTCTGCTTATCGCTGTGTTTTTCTGCTGGCTGCTGTTTGTTTGAAGAGGAGAAACACACACGCACGCACGCCTCGGACGGGAATGAGTCGGTATGGTTTGTAAGCTGAAATCTCTCTCTCTATCTCGCTCCGTCTCCCCACCACTATCAGCCCCTTTCTTTCTCCATTCCTCTCTCTCCGATGTAAAACCTCCCGAGCACGGCTCTCGGCGACTGTGTAGTCAATAAATTCAAACGGTTTTAAAACCCACTTTACCGCATGCGGCTTTTACGATTTCACTAAACCTTAGAGGAGATGAAAAACATATCTTGGAAGTCTTAAGGATCCCAAAATTCCACGAACTTACACAAAACCTGGTGAACCATAGCCTTCAGTGCTTGGCCAAACACCCAACCCCTCCTCCTCATCCCTCCTCATCCCCCGGCTCCCCTCTTACCTCACCCCTCTCACAAGGGGAGCAGTTATCAAGCTTTTAGGAAGCGGGCCCGGCCCATCAATTACCCAGAATGCCACTCACCCTGCTCTTATCACTAAGCAGGAAGTGACATCGTCTGTGACTAACTGCCCACAACCCAAGTCCAAAACCCACTCCTCAGTACAATGGGACAGATAGCTCAACCCTCCCTGTGTCTGAAAGCCTATCTACGTCCTCCCTGTAAAGAAAATGTGAAATCATGTGAAATCATGTGAAATCATGTGAAATCATGTGAAATCATGTGAAATCATGTGAAAGCTTGTTTTTGGAACACTTCACATGCGCTAACATGTTTCCACATGTTTAGTTTCATGGTATCACATGTTGCTTTACATGTTGTCACATGTTGTCACGTTAACTTCACATAAGATCCCATGTGATCACGTGAAATTCAGGTGTTTTTTCCATAAGGGTCTCTATGGGATGGAGTGTGGAGCCCCCTAATTTGACAGCTTTAGACAGACCTGCAGGTGTAGCTTTTACTACCACTTGTCTCAGATAGAGGAGGACTGAATTTTCCCCCCTGATCTATGGAGCCCAGTGCAGTGTGTGTGTGTATGTGTGTGTGTGTGTGTATGTGTGTATGTGTGTGTGCGTGCATGTGTGCATGTGTGCGTGTGTGTGCCATAGCTGCCAGTGCTGGTTAATCCCGGGTCTAGCCCTCCTCGGCAGGCAGTGGGGGGTTCTGGGTAGCCACATATGTATCTTATAATGGCAGGTCTGTCACACGAGACCTAGAGCTGAAAGCACAACAACAAACACTTCGGCTAAATCCAGTTAGAGATCAAAACGGCATCAGAGACGAGGAAACAGACAAACAGACACACAAACAAAGGAGGCAGTAAAGGAACATTACTTGGTGTCATAATTCAACATGTCTTTGTAGTGCTGTGTGAAGTGTGAGGTGACGGTGAGACTCGTACACGCTACAGACGTGATCACCGCTCTCATCTCCGCGGGGAGTGCAGAGACCAAGACAACAACTGAAGGCGGAGGGAACCGCGATGAGCTGATTCGGAATGTTTGCTTTGTTCTCCGTTGGTCTTCTTGACAGCTCCGAGTCCCCGCCACCCTCCTAACAAACACGTATTAATTCAGCAAGGTACAAAATATGTATATATTTTTATAGGAAAAAGAGACGACTTGGCTACGTACAGCTACCGCCGTTGCTAACAGAACCATTTTCACCCGCAGCCTTCACCCCCTAGTACCCCTCGCACCCCCCCAGTACCCTTCGCATGGGAAGTGTTTTTTTATTTTATTTATTGACTACCCAGAATTATAAATGCTGTACAGTTTTTATAGCTTATTAAGGTTTTACAGGAAGGCGGAAAGTTGTGTTTTATTGGGTTCATTTGAAAAGAAAAGCTTCCTTGCTGCATTAGCAATATTTTCCCCTCATCAACGTGTTTGGCTGGTGAGCAAGTACTGTGCTAAGTCAAACGTTTTCCTCCTTGCGTTCTGCTGAAGTGGGAGAAAGGGGTCGTGTGTGTGTGTGTCTGTCTGTGTGTGTGTGTGTGTGTGTGTGTGTCAAACTGCTACTTTAATTAGAGGGGACAGGAAAAGAAAAAAGGAGGAGAGATCACCCTGGATATTCCTCCAGAGTCAAACAAAAGAGAGATTGTCATTTCTCTCTTCGTTCGTTCGTTCTCTCTCTCTCTCTCTCTCTCTCTCTCTCTCTCTCTTTCTCTCTGTACACCACAAACGAGCATGCCCATCCTCCCTCTCTTTCTCTCGTCTTGGTGCTGTTCTCTCTGTACACCACAAACGAGCCCATCCTCCCCAGCCTTGGCGCTGTTCTCTCTGTGCACTTGCATTTGGGCTACAGGCAAAACAACAATGGTGTTATTTATTGTACTGTTTTGCGGTGGACTGGTTTAAATAACCGTTTGGTCTCGCTGCTCCCCTCTCATCTCTGTGTTGTTTCTCTCTCTCTCTCTCTCTCTCTCTCTCTCTCTCTCTCTCTCTCTCTCGTTCCCTCTCTTGCCCTCACTAATGGCACACAGTTAAATTGAGTTCTGAAACGTTTGTTTTCTTGGCTCCACCAAAATTGTTTGCAGATGACAAACATGTCATACTTCTGCCAAGCGTGATCTTCCCTTTGGACTCCTGCTTTTATTTAGGACAGCACTGACTTGCTCTGCAACAAAGGCCCTTGTGCTGCTCTGCCGTTGGATTTACAGTATGGGGCATTGTGTTGCTGAGGGTTTCAGAGCACAGGGGTGTGGGACACAAGCATTCATACTAAATCAGTCCTGTACCCAATGAACTGTTGCGTGTTAAAGTTTCCGCTCAATTATCTGGTGGACCTCTTCCTCTTTCTTCTCCGCGCTGCACTGAACTCAAGTGACTTGTGAGGCATCACAGCACACCCGGAACAGAGGTTTATACTTGGTACGGGACAAGGGGAAAGTCAGGTTACACACATCCAGAGAGAGAGAGAGTGATAAAAAAAAGAGAGAGAGAGAGACACTAAGAGAGAGAGAGAAAGAGAGAGAGACACTAAGAGAGAGAGAGAGAGAGAGAGAGAGAGAGAGAGAGAGAGAGAGAGAGAGAGAGAGAAGACACACACACTCAAGGGTGAGCTAATGAGATTTTGCTTGTCGTCTTGGCGTGCGATGCGACCGGGGCTTGTAGGTGTGGGCTGTGTGTGCATGTTGTTATAATCAGCGGTGCTCGCTGACACCCTGGCCTCTGTGTCATCAATCCCGACCTGCCTCCCTGCCTCCCTCCCTGCCTGCCAGAGGTCCTGTTAGGCTCTGCCACCAAGGCTCTGGCAGTATTCATAGCTGAGCAGTCCCCCCCCCCCCCCCCACTCCCACCGCTGTGACAGAACAATAAGGCTGGCAAATTACACTTTATAAAAAATGAAAAGTATAAACGAAGCCACCTCTTCCATTCAGTGGTGAGGCAGAGCCGTATATAGCTGTCTATAGAAAGCATTATGCCTCTCCCGTCTCTCCTCTCTCTTCCTGGTTTATGAGGAAGTGCCTCTGAAGCACAGTGGTAATGGAGGACGTGATGCTGCATTTTAATGGCCGATTATGTTCCTCTGCTTTCTATCTCCGTACCTCTGAGAGACACGCACCGTGCAGTGAGGAGATGACCCCGTCCAACACACCTCCGTACTGTGGCTCATATTCATGCCCCCTCAGTCAATCTAGTGGACCTGGCTTCATCACGGCTCTAATATGTCTATTTAGATTGTAGATCAACAATATGAATGGCATCCTCTACTGTAGTAGTTACAGTTAACGGGTCAGATGGCACAGCACCGGATCAGGTGTAACTTCACAGGCTGTGGTTGTTAGGTGAATGAAAACTCTCCCATTTCCTTTCCGTCACGTACTAAACTCAGGAACAGTTCCTTGTCAGAACTTGATATTTCTCTTATTTAACGGGACAAAAGGAACTTGGCTTTGAGTCAGTCCGTAAAAAAAAAGAGCCGCGGTCGAGGACAACGAAACAATTATTTGGAATCCTGGAACCCACAAGCATTTCTATCGATGCGTTAAGCACGTTGTGATTTGGCTGGAGAAGGGGAGGAGAGAGGAGGAAGGGTTATTCCATTTCCTGTCTTCTTAGATCCATTTGAAAGTCCTCTCCTCTCCTCTCCTCTCCTCTCCTCTCCTCTCCCCTCCCCTCCATACTGTACGGCTGTTTGAGTGAGTCGGTTGCCTGGCACAGGGAAACACCACCTCTCTGCCATTAAACACTACGGGAGAATAGCCTTGTTAGAGTAGTATTTGAGTTTGATGTAGTTATTATTATGTCAATCACGCTGTTTGGGTCTATCAAGGGAAGGTAGGGATATCTAAAGTGAGGAAACCATATCTGCGAGTAGCTTTGAGAAGCAGAGTGAGAGAAGACGAGTCATTCACACAGACACCGAGGCAGGTTCAAAATGGCTCCACGCCCACCTCTGTGTGTTAGCAGCATTGTGAGGGTAATAATTGAGTCCTATGGGCCGCTCCAGCGCTGAAGTGCTACTGCCAGCACTTTTTGTGCTGTTGGTAACAGGATATGTCTGCCTTGTCAGACAAGAGAGGTGTTAGAATAGCCGTGAGGCCCTAATGAAGACAAGTGGGTGAGAGAGACAATGAAAGGTGAGCCAGATGGGCCACTGGAGCACTACACATACACACATATACACACACATACACACATATACACACACATACACACACATACACACTTATACACACACATACACACTTATACACACACATACACACTTATACACACACATACACACATATACACACACATACACACACATACACACTTATACACACACATACACACATATACACACACATACACACACATACACACTTATACACACACATACACACATACATACACACTTATACACACACATACACACATATACACACACATACACACATATACACACATATACACACACATACACACTTATACACACACATACACACATATACACACACATACACATGCATACACACACATACACATTTATACACACACATACACATACATACACAAACACACACATACATATACACACACACACACACATGCACACACACACACACACACACACACACACACACACACACACACACACACACACACACACACACACACACACACACACACACACACAAACACACACACACACACACACACACACACACACACATATACACAAACATACACACACACACGGCAGAGTGATGTAAATGCAACGTCTTTTGGCCATATAGTACAAATGTAAATGTTTCAAACGTGTTCGGTACCGTAAAGTATGGATGAAATAAAATAGTGTTGGGTACCGTACAGTATGGATGAAATAAAATTGTGTTGGGTACCGTACAGTATGGATGAAATAAAATAGTGTTGGGTACCGTACAGTATGGATGAAATAAAATAGTGTTGGGTACCGTACAGTATGGATGAAATAAAATAGTGTTGGGTACCGTACAGTATGGATGAAATAAAATAGTGTTGGGTACCGTACAGTATGGATGAAATAAAATAGTGTTGGGTACCGTACAGTATGGATGAAATAAAATTGTGTTCGGTACCGTACAGTATGGATGAAATAAAATAGTGTTGGGTACCGTACAGTATGGATGAAATAAAATAGTGTTGGGTACCGTACAGTATGGATGAAATAAAATAGTGTTGGGTACCGTACAGTATGGATGAAATAAAATAGTGTTGGGTACCGTACAGTATGGATGAAATAAAATAGTGTTGGGTACCGTACAGTATGGATGAAATAAAATAGTGTTGGGTACCGTACAGTATGGATGAAATAAAATAGTGTTGGGTACCGTACAGTATGGATGAAATAAAATAGTGTTGGGTACCGTACAGTATGGATGAAATAAAATAGTGTTGGGTACCGTACAGTATGGATTAAATAAAATAGTGTTGGGTACCGTACAGTATGGATGAAATAAAATAGTGTTGGGTACCGTACAGTATGGATGAAATAAAATAGTGTTGGGTACCGTACAGTATGGATTAAATAAAATAGTGTTGGGTACCGTACAGTATGGATGAAATAAAATAGTGTTGGGTACCGTACAGTATGGATTAAATAAAATAGTGTTGGGTACCGTACAGTATGGATGAAATAAAATAGTGTTGGGTACCGTACAGTATGGATGAAATAAAATAGTGTTGGGTACCGTACAGTATGGATGAAATAAAATAGTGTTGGGTACCGTACAGTATGGATTAAATAAAATAGTGTTCGGTACCGTACAGTATGGATTAAATAAAATAGTGTTGGGTACCGTACAGTATGGATGAAATAAAATAGTGTTGGGTACCGTACAGTATGGATGAAATAAAATAGTGTTGGGTACCGTACAGTATGGATGAAATAAAATAGTGTTGGGTACCGTACAGTATGGATGAAATAAAATAGTGTTGGGTACCGTACAGTATGGATGAAATAAAATAGTGTTGGGTACCGTACAGTATGGATGAAATAAAATAGTGTTGGGTACCGTACAGTATGGATGAAATAAAATAGTGTTGGGTACCATACAGTATGGATGAAATAAAATAGTGTTGGGTACTGTACAGTATGGATGAAATAAAATAGTGTTGGGTACCGTACAGTATGGATGAAATAAAATAGTGTTGGGTACCATACAGTATGGATGAAATAAAATAGCGTAGCTTCTGTAAACCTGGTGCAGCAGGTAGCCTAGTGGCTAGAGCATTGGACCAGTAACCGAAAGGTTGCTGGATCGAATCCCCCGCGCTGACAAGGTGAAAATCTGTTGTTCTGCCCCTGAACAACTGTTCCCCGGTCGGCTGTCATTGTAAATAAGAACTTGTTCTTAACTGACTTGCCTGGTAAATAATCGTGGGACATGTACGGAGTCTCTTTTCAAACAAGGACAAGATTATAAGCCTTATCCAAAGCACCCTCAAATATTGATTAACCCATTGTGGGGAAAACAGTCATGTTGATCCAGCTCTGCCGTGACCTTTGGCTATAGGATTGTAATTGTCCTGTACTTGTGACACTGTATAATAAAATAATTATGCAGGGAAGTCGAGCTTCCTATGAGGGGAAATTAATTGAATTAAGAGGGTTGGAAGCTGCAAAACTTGCCTTAATGAGACAGCGGGTAGCTTGAAAGGAGCTCTCAGCCGAGGCCTTTTCTTCTTAAGGCCCGTCGCCACCTTTGAAGAGGGCTTAAGAAGGGAGAGGAAAGGAGAAAATAGAGGACACACACGGGATTTCAGAGAGAGAGAGAGAGAGAGAGAGAGGATGTGTGTCGGTGTGTGTGCAGGGTTGGGGAGCAACCGATTACAAGTAATCAGATTACAGAAGAAGAAATACTGTGACCGTTACGTTACCAGCAAAAACTATGTAATCAGATGACAAAGACTAGATGATTACCTCTTAGATTACTTTTACGTTCGGGGAGGATGTTTGCGGGGGTGGGGGGGGGGGGGGGGGGGGGGGGAGAGACATGACGACACCTTTCTGTTTTCTCAATGATGTTCAATTTAGCATTGAAAAAAAAAGGCACAAGTTTAAGTTTGTTCCGCCTGAGCGAGTCTGACCACTATGACGACACACCAAATGATTACCACCAAATCAGAGACCACTATGACGACACACCAAATGATTACCACCAAATCAGAGACCACTATGACGACACACCAAATGATTACCACCAAATCAGAGACCACTATGACGACACACCAAATGATTACCACCAAATCAGAGACCACTATGACGACACACCAAATGATTACCACCAAATCAGAGACCACTATGACGACACACCAAATGATTACCACCAAATCAGAGACCACTATGACGACACACCAAATGATTACCACCAAATCAGAGACCACTATGACGACACACCAAATGATTACCACCAAATCAGAGACCACTATGACGACACACCAAATGATTACCACCAAATCAGAGACCACTATGACGACACACCAAATGGGTTTGAAGGATCCTACTTGTCTTCTTTTAATGTCTCTTAAGGGGAAAGTAATCGTGCGTGCGCGTGCGCGCACGTGTGTGTGTGTGTGTGTTCAGGGAGTTGACATTTCTGGGCGTACGTATTATCTTTCCTCTCTTCATCTGTCGCTCCAGTGTATTAGCAGACTGTATTGTCCTTTTGTTTTGGCCTGCACAGTCCACCTTTTGTCCGTGTCCGTGTGCGTGTCCGTGTCCGTGTGCGTGTCCGTGTCCGTGTCCGTGTGTGTGTCCGTGTCCGTGTGCATGTCCGTGTCCGTGTGCGTGTCCGTGTGCGTGTGCGTGTCCGTGTCCGTGTCCGTGTGCGTGTCCATGTGTGTGTCCGTGTCCGTGTCCGTGTCCGTGTGTCCGTGTGCGTGTCCGTGTCCGTGTCCGTGTCCGTGTCCGTGTGCGTGTCCGTGTCCGTGTGCGTGTCCGTGTGTCCGTGTCCGTGTCCGTGTGTGTGTTCGTGTCCATGTCCGTGTCCGTGTGTGTGTTTGTGTCCGTGTCCGTGTGCGTGTCCGTGTGTCCGTGTCCGTGTGCGTGTGCGTGTCCGTGTCCGTGTGTCCGTGTCCGTGTCCGTGTCCGTGTGCGTGTCCGTGTCGGTGTCCGTGTGCGTGTCCGTGTCCGTGTCCGTGTGCGTGTCCATGTCCGTGTCCGTGTCCGTGTGCGTGTGCGTGTCCGTGTCCATATGTGCCTGCGTAGGTGTGTGTCTGTGTGTCTCTTTGTGTGTGTGTGTGTGTGTCTGTGTCGTGGCTCTCCTCCCTATGTCTATTAGATGGTGAGCTTTGGCTCGTGTGTCCATGTGCGTGTCCGTGTGTCCGTGTCCGTGTCCGTGTGTGTGTTCGTGTCCATGTCCGTGTCCGTGTGTGTGTTTGTGTCCGTGTCCGTGTGCGTGTCCGTGTGTCCGTGTCCGTGTGCGTGTGCGTGTCCGTGTCCGTGTGTCCGTGTCCGTGTCCGTGTCCGTGTGCGTGTCCGTGTCGGTGTCCGTGTGCGTGTCCGTGTCCGTGTCCGTGTGCGTGTCCATGTCCGTGTCCGTGTCCGTGTGCGTGTGCGTGTCCGTGTCCATATGTGCCTGCGTAGGTGTGTGTCTGTGTGTCTCTTTGTGTGTGTGTGTGTGTGTCTGTGTCGTGGCTCTCCTCCCTATGTCTATTAGATGGTGAGCTTTGGCCTAATCTAATAAAGTGCTCTCTGCCAGTCGTGTCTCACAATGAGCCCGGGGTGCTGCTGGTGCAAAGGAAGCAGAGAAAATCAATAGCGGTTTATAATTTACAATGGCAGAACCTCAGGACTCTTTATGACCCTCCATCCACGCTGGTTAATATTGCATGAGGATGCACACATATGGATGGAGGAAGGGATAGGGGAGGTGGAGGGGTGGAAGGAAGGGTGGGGAGGGGGCTACAGGGGGGTAGCGTCCAGGGAGATAACAGGAGGCCTGGCCTCGATCCCCCTCAGGCCGTAAAATAGGGGCTTTTTACAACCTCACCCTCAAAACAATACGTGATCAGAGTGCAATCAGCACTCTCTCTTTCCTCTCCCTCTTGCTTTCCTCTCCCTCTCGCTTTCCTTGGATTGCGTATTGAGTAGGAACATCAGCCTGGGTAGCAGCGGCAGAATCAGTGCTCCTCCTACCCTGCAGTCATCTGATTGTTAATGCTCATAGATTCATTCTGTTTGAATTGGAGTGCGGAGGTTTGTACCCCGTCCATCCGCAAGACGTTTAAATAGCCGTGGGGAGCCGCCCCCCCACCCCCACCCGGTCGTCTCCATACATCATTAGAGGGAGAGAGGGCGCGAAGGGTCACCGTTCTCTCCGCTCGCTCCTCGCTACCCTGCCAGGATTCTAGAAGGTGTTGACACTGCGTGGCTCTTTGATTGAGCTCATCTCGTATTTGTTTTGTTCTTGTGTCCTCCCCCCCCTCTCTCTCTCTTGCCCTCCAGTGTGTGTGTGTGTGTGTGTGTGTGTGTGTGTGTGTGTGTGTGCGTGCGTGCGTGCGTGCGTGCGTGTGTGTGTGTGTGTGCGTGCGTGTGTGTGTGTGTGCGTACACTGTTGAATTATTTACCGCTTGTTATTTGCGGGAGCCTGGAGGACTCAGCTGGCCCAGTGTCCTCTCTGCTTGCAGAGCAAGGGAGCCTGGGAGGTAGCACTGTTAAATTAGCCGCTAGAAGAGCCGCTGCACCACTCCGCTTCTCACTGTCCCTTCCCTCCGAGCCGCTATTTTGCTAGCGATCACTGCCTAGCCTAGCCTCCAAGCCTAGCCTCCAAGCCTAGCCTCCAAGCCTAGCGTCCAAGCCCTCACAGACACCTTAACTCACAGACACCTTAACTCACAGACACCTTAACTCACAGACACTGGCTACGGCTACTGTTTATTTTTCTTCTTCAATGCTTCGTTATTACATTTGAAAGAAATAACAGGTAAATGTAATTACTGCTTGGCTACAAGCTAGTTGCGTTGATCATATAATGAGCTTTGTGAATATTAAGCAATAATGATCCTACCCAGATGAAGAATTATGTTTATACACGGCGCGCGTTATTTCATGTTTTGTTTATCAATTTAAAGTTCAAGATTTATTTTCTCCTCTCTTCTCTTTAAATTGGTGTACTGTACTCTGCAATGCCCAGTGCAGTGGCTCACTGATAAACTGGTTATAGCTAACACACTGGTAATAAGAGATCTAACACACTCCGACGCTGTGTGTTGCTCTGTGTGTTGCTGTTGGTGTCAGTGGCCCATGCTGGTCCTCAGTCTGACAGGTGTGTATTGATCTCGGCCCCGGGTGTCAGTAGAGTGTGGCCCCCTGGCCCTCAGGCTGGCCTGTACAGAGAGAGGGCCACTCCAGAGCTGCTCCTAACCCTGCTGCCTGCCAGCCTCAGCCAAACGGGAGGGCCCGCTGAAGGAAAATCAATCCCGCCACACACACAGGAGGCAGGATGCAGGAGACAGCCAGCAACAACCTCAAACTCTCCCTGCTGCTCCCTCTCTTTCTCCTCCTTCTCTCTTTCTACCCCCTCTTTCTTTCTCTTTCTCTTTCTCTTTCTCTCTCTCTCTCTCTCTCTCTCTCTCTCTCTCTCTCTCTCTCTCTCTCTCTCTCTCTCTCTCTCTCTCTCTCTCTAACACACACACACACACACCACACACACATGCATGTGTGCACAATATTTTTCTCTCTTTCTCTCACTGTCCCTCTCTTTTCCCTCCATCTCCTTTTCTCTCTCCCTCTCTCTAATGCCCCAAACACTTACACGCAAATACTATCTTTCTCTCTGTGCTTCCTCTCCCTCTTCCCCCCTATCCACCGATCTCCAGGGAGAGAGTAGTTGCAGCTGCTCACCATGATTGCTCAAACCTGGACACTTTTAATATGTGGGAATTAAAAACAACAGAAACCGTTGCGGTCCCTGAAGTACGCCATCAGGTGATGGCAGTGGAGGAAACAAGAACAGTGATGTATGTGAGGCTGTCGCCCTCTAATCCTTCCATTTTGTTTTGTTGTTGTTTGGTGTGTTTTTGTCTGGAGCTAAATGAGGCCTCCCATTGGTTGAGTGTGCGGATCCCTCTGTAATTCCCCTAGCCTCAGGTGACAAGTGTCGCCATGGTGACTCCCAGCCCTGACAGAGAAAAAAACCCAATTAGTGGAAAAGCTGTTGATTGGTTTGAGGCGGTAATTAACACAGGTGATGTTAATTAGTTCCCAAGAAACCAGTTATGGATCTGCTGGATGTGTGAGAGAGTGAGTCTGTGTGTGTGTGTGTGTGTGTGTGTGTGTGTGTGTGTGTGTGTGTGTGTGTGTGTGTGTGTGTGTGTGTGTGTGTGTGTGTGTGTGTGCGTGCGTGCGTGCGTGTGTGTGTGTGGGCGTGTGTGTGCGCGCGCGTGTGTGTGTGTGTCTGCGTGTGTGTCTGCGTGCGTGTGTGTTTGTTAGTATGAGGATATGTGTGGGAGAGAGTTCTGTAAAAAAAAATGACAATAATTACTGGCTGATACTTTATTGCTTGTGAAAGTTGTGGAAGATTTTAATATGCATGAGTTGGTCCCTTGTGAGCGGTGCAAGAGTTTGGAGCAGAAATAATTGAGTGTGTCTGATTAGGGAAAGGAGGACAACCTGAGAGGTGTTGCTCCTGTGTTGCTCCTGTCAATATGCTACAGGCGGAGAGAAAAAGAGAGGAGAGGAGAAGAGAGGAGAAGAGAGAAAAAGAGAGGAGAAGAGAGAAAAAGAGAGGAGACGAGAGAAAAAGAGAGAAAAAGAAAGAGAGACGAGAGAAAAAGAGAGAAGAGAGAAAAAGAGAGGAGAAGAGAGGAGAAGAGAGAAAAAGAGAGGAGAGGAGAAGAGAGGAGAAGAGAGAAAAAGAGAGGAGACGAGAGGAGAAGAGAGGAGACGAGAGGAGAAGAGAGGAGAAGAGAGAAAAGTTTGTAATTATTTATTTTCCTCTCCTCTCCTCTCCTCTCCTCTCCTCTCCTCTCCTCTCCTCTCCTCTCCTCTCCTCTCCTCTCCTCTCCTCTCCTCTCCTCTCCTCTCCTCTCCTCTCCTCTCCCCTCCCTCCCTCCCTCTTACTATGCAGTCATCAGCCGGCCAGCCTAACCTTTGTGTCCGTGTCTTTTGAGCGGTGATTTGGCGTACTCTCCCGTGTCACATCCATCTCATACACTGAGAGCCTGCCTCTCCGTCTCTGACAGCAACACATACACACAAACACACACTTGCACACCCACACACACGTACACACATACACACACCCCCTCGAACACACACATGCACACTCACTCTCTCCGATCCTTCTCCCTCCCTTTCATATGGCCCCCTCTGAACTCCCATCATTCGTTTTTACGAGGTAGCAGTGTGTGGGTCCAGGGGTGGGATTGGTCACCGCTGGTGGTGGAGGACATAAAGCTGTCAGAGAGGAGGGGGTGTGGTGAGGGTACTGTGACTGATGGCTGGTGGGTCCTGTGTGTGTGTGTGTGTGTGTGTGAGAGAGAGAGAGAGAGAGAGAGAGAGAGAGAGAGAGAGAGAGAGAGAGAGAGAGAGAGACAGAGAGAGAGAGAGAGAGAGAGAGAGAGAGAGACAGGGAGAGAGAGAGAGAGAGAGAGAGAGAGAGAGACAGGGAGAGAGAGAGAGAGAGAGAGAGAGAGAGAGAGAGAGAGAGAGAGGGAGAGAGAGAGAGAGAGAGAGAGAGAGAGAGAGATTGCCCACATCCCTCTGCCTACTGCCCAGTCATGACTCCAACCTTATGGTTAGTAGACAAAGTCACAGCCCTACGCTTTGCATGAGGAGGATGTGGGAGTGTTGTGTACTACTACTATACTGATGGAGTGTGGTGTACTACTACTATACTGATGGAGTGTGGTGTACTACTACTTCTATACTGATGGATGTGGTGTACTACTACTACTATACTGATATGGTGTGGTGTACTACTACTACTATACTGATGGAGTGTGGTGTACTACTATTATACTGATGGAGTGTGGTGTACTACTATTATACTGATGGAGTGTGGTGTACTACTACTATACTGATGGAGTGTGGTGTACTACTACTATACTGATGGAGTGTGGTGTACTACTTCTACTATACTGATGGAGTGTGGTGTACTACTACTATACTGATGGAGTGTGGTGTACCACTACTATACTGATGGAGTGTGGTGTACTACTACTATACTGATGGAGTGTGGTGTACTACTACTATACTGATGGAGTGTGGTGTACTACTACTATACTGATGGAGTGTGGTGTACTACTACTATACTGATGGAGTGTGGTGTACTACTACTATACTGATGGAGTGTGGTGTACTACTACTATACTGATGGATTGTGGTGTACCACTACTATGTTATTACTTGTGTTGTTATGTGTTAATAGCATAAAGACATTCCAGGAGTAGAGACCATGATGGATGACATCCTACATGTAATGGCAGCAGTGTAAGAGACACGCACGCTCAACTTATCTTAGATTATTTTATACTTGCTTTATATTTACACAATGGGGAATCATGTTTAATGCCCCACATGCAAGATCATCTATTTTTTTGTGCTGCTCGAGGTCTGTTTTGGAGTGTGTGATATTTCCAAAATAGTCTCCAACTTTCCATGAAATCATAAAATCCGTGCCAAACAACTGACACTTTTCTTTTGTCAGAGGAATTGTGAAATGGCAGAGTGTTTCTGCCAACTAGCCTAGTTCTGAAGCCTCTCCAGTGTGTTCATTACACCCACGGCTCAGACTACGTGTACTTATTTTGTTGTGAGTAGACTTATTTTGTTTGGTTAATCACCTGGCGGTTGTTGGGTAAATGCGTGACAGTTGTCACGGTTCTATCTGCGTACGTACGCGTGGAGGGCCACGCGCCAGACAGCTCGCTAGCATGACGGCTTGTAGGCTTGTAGATTTAATGGCTTTGCTATTGTTGGAGCAGAGAGTGACGGTTCCATCACAAAGCCTCCATCCCAGCCTCCTGTGGCGTCTCCCTAGCTCTCTCTGGTGAGGTGCCGCGTCTTTGATCATTTCAGCTCGGCTAATTAAAAGGAATGATGCACTCTTGAAGGCGGTATTTTTAAAGACTGAAGTATGACAGCGTCTCTCTTTCCTCTCTTCTGCTCTCCTCTGAAAGAGTTTTATTGGAAAAGAAAAGAAGCTTGTCATTTACAAAGAGTTCCAAAGAGTAACCTGGAACGTTGTTAGATAATGCGAGTGGAAAATGCACAGACAAGAAGAAATCTGCTCCAACTTCAAAAAATAATCATTTAAAGGTAGGAAGTAAAGTAAGATGTTGTTTCTCGACCAACCCAGTGTTAGGTTCTGGTCGGCCCTGATGCTTCTAGACCGGGACTGTCTTAGGTTCTGGTTGGCCTTTGTGATGCTGTGTTTTCCTGGGGCTATGTCTGCCAGAGTGAAGAAGGGAGAGGAACGATGGCAACAGTGGTATCGTGGGAGTTGGAGGCGGTAGGTGCGGTAATGATGCCGGTGGCGGAGTGTGAAAGTGAGAGACCAAACCAATGCCCCACAGGTAAACATACCTTGTCAACAACACTCAGAGAAAAACAACAATAACAACCCATCAGCTGCTCGGCGTGGAAACTAATCACTCTCCAAACAGCAATCAGGGAAATGGCAGCTGATGGCGGCACTCAATTACCTCAGTGCTGACTTCCTGCTCCTCTCTGAACCTGCTCATCTGGCCGGCCCTACTAACAACTTTAAAGACTACAGCCCTGCTGAGCGTCCCAAACTGGCACCCTAATCCCTTTATAGTGCACTACTTTTGACTAGGGCCCACAGGGCTCCGGTTAAACTTAGTGCACTATGTAAGGAACAGGTTTGCCATTTGGGACGCACACCCTGAGCTAAGGGCCAGTTCTGACTGCGCTACAGCTGCACTGTGCAGCGGGGCTCGTTTCTAGCGGCTGTCGCATGTGATGTGCGTCGTCCGTTCAAAGCATTCGAAGAGGGAACGTTATGCAAACCGTTGGGCCAGATCACGTGCTCGTCGACAAGATGTGTTCCATGCATCTGTCTCCTCGGCTCACTCATCTTTCTCTAACCAGTTCATTTATTTATGAGGCAGCAAACAGAAACATAGTACGTTGGTGGCAGGAGGCCTGGCGTCCCTGTTTGATGCTGACAGAGAGGGAGGGGGAGGCACAGGCAGGCACTGTGCGTGTGTGTGTGTGTGTGTGTGTGTGTGTGTGTGTGTGTGTGTGTGTGTGTGTGTGTGTGTGTGTGTGTGTGTGTGTGTGTGTATAAGTGTGTATAAGTGTGTCAGGGAGCTGTCTGTGCCTCTGCGAGCGGCAGGAGAGGTAACAGTGTTCACCCTCTCAGCGTTCAGTCACTGATACCTGTCACAGGGCTCTGGCGGCATCACAGAGAGTTGAAACAAAGTGTTTTTTAGCTCCCCTTAAACACGCCGTCAGTCTGTCTGTCTGTCTGTCTGTCTGTCTGAAGAGAGGGGAGGAGAGAGGAGGCAGTTTTATTAAGATGGGCCTGCCTGTCTGTTGCT
>NC_048576.1:54754562-54759562 GCF_013265735.2 Oncorhynchus mykiss | reverse complement strand
TGTGTGTGTGTGTGTGTGTGTGTGTGTGTGTGTGTGTGTGTGTGTGTGTGTGTGTGTGTGTGTGTGTGTGTGTGTGGTTTGTATTGTGTGTATTGTGTCTGTCTTGTCAGACAATGAGGTCACAATGTGATATATTGTTTTTTGGAAGTGTTTCTCCCTCTGTGTGTGTGTGTATTTCATCCTGCTTGGCTTATTTCATCCCCCCCATAACTTCACCCATAACTTCACCCATAACATCACCCATAACATCCCCCATAGAGCCTCTCCAGGTTGTATCCTGTAGGCTCTGCTGGGAGGCAAAGGTAGGAGTGTGTGTGTGTGTGTGTGTGTGTGTGTGTCTCGATATCACAGCCACACACTAACACACTCTAAGATGACTAGGAGGGAAAACATCGGCAGTGTTCACAGATTACATGTGTTTTATGTATTTAGCTCTGACGCTTAGCAGCGTTTCCACACTTCTCTCCCTGTGTCACCCTGCAGCTTCGTTCCTCTTCCTCTCCCGTCTGCGCCTTCGCTCACACCTTCAGATGCATCAACACACATTAAAAGGGAAATCACGTGTGGAAAACACACTGCTTGACATTAACTGCATAATCAGCTAATCCAATCTTTCTCTTTGCTTCCCTTTCATGCCGTCCGATTGCTTTCTGATGTCATCTCAAACAGGTAAGAGAAGTATCGTCTCATTCTTATTGTACTGTGGGATCTGTTTAGTGGGGGGTTGCACTCCAGTTCATTTAAATAGGGGGGCTGTAATGCTCTTTCTGTCACCATTCTGCTCTAGTATTGGTCTAAGTGCTCCTCCCCATCCCCTCTTCCGTCTGTACAGGAGGTTTTGAACGATGAATATTCATGCCCGTGACTAATTAATGTAAGGGGCCTCCACCCGTCATTAACAGGACTGTAGGGGGAACGAACTGTGATTTCCACATCGGCGTGATCTGATGCATCAAATCAAATCCAATTGTAGTTGTCACATGCGCCGAATACGACAGACTTAGACCTTACAGAGAAACGCTTACTTTTACAAGTCCTTAACCAACAATGCAGTTTTAAGAAAAAATAAGTGTTAAAAATAACAAGTAATTAAAGAGCAGCAGTAAAATAACAGTAGAGAGGTTATATACAGGGGGGTGCCGGTACAGAGTCAATGTGCGGGGGCACCGGTTGGTCGAGGTAATTGAGGTAATATGTTCATGTAGAGTTAAGGTGACTGCATAGATATTAAACAGAGAGGAGCAGCAACGTAAAAGGTGGGGGACAATGCAAAGACTCTGGGTGGCGATTTGATTTGCCGTTCAGGAGTCTGGTCCTATTATTTCCATGCTTTATTCAATCTATCACTGCGGCGTTACAGGTGGCGTGATAGAAACGGAAAGGTCATTTCCGACTGAGCCGATATGCAGCGTTTACCATGAATTCTAATGCAGGAACATTGCCTTTAAATTTCAATCGCACTGCAACGCTCAACTTCTGCGGTACGGATTGAATAGAGCTCTTGGTCTGACAATCTCTGTTGTCTATTGGTCACTGGTTATAACAGTAATGTTCAGTTGGTGTCAATCAAGAGTGTCAGTGATACTGTGGCATCGCAAGGTCCAAGAATGATGTATTAAATTGAAGCCCCACTGTGACTTTCAGTTGAATCCTGTGTTAACCCTAATGGAATGTTACCACACTAGACAACACGAGGCAGCAGTGAAAGCCATGCTCTTACACCTCTCTCTCACACAGCAGTGAAAGCCATGCTCTACACCTCTCTCTCACACAGCAGTGAAAGCCATGCTCTACACCTCTCTCTCACACAGCAGTGAAAGCCATGCTCTACACCTCTCTCTCACACAGCAGTGAAAGCCATGCTCTACACCTCTCTCTCACACAGCAGTGAAACAAAAAGGCAACACTGTAGAATGAGGCTTGGATTGGAATAAGGTCTTCTGCATCATTTTTTAATGAGTCCAGTCAAATTCCCGGGGAGAATTGGGTTAAGGACCCCTCCTTAGCCCTGATTTACTGCAGGCCGAGCGGTGGCCACACCACAGTCACACCACATGGGCTGGGCTTTTAAATCAGCCCAAGCTGTCTGTCCCTGTCGGTCCCCTTGCTTCATTAGCCTGCTGTGGGAGCCATCATTCAGGGGCCTCTGCTCTGTGTCCTGGTCAGGGGCCTATGTATGCCCCCCGCTTCCTCTCCTCCACCAGTCCAGCCCTCCTCTCCTCCTCTCCTCTTCCTCTCCTCCTCTCCTCCACCAGTCCAGCCCTCCTCCTCCTCTCCTCCTCTCCTCCACCAGTCCAGCCCTCTCTTCCTCCTCTCCTCTCCTCCACCAGTCCAGCCCTCCTCTCTTCCTCTCCTCTTCTCCTCCACCAGTCCAGCCCTCCTCCTCCTCTCCTCCTCTCCTCCACCAGTCCAGCCCTCCTCTCTTCCTCCTCTCCTCTCCTCCACCAGTCCAGCCCTCCTCTCCTTCTCTCCTCCTCTCCTCTCCTCCACCAGTCCAGCCATCCTCCTCCTCTCCTCCTCTCCTCCACCAGTCCAGCCCCCCTCCTCTTCCCCTCCTCTCCTCCACCAGTCCAGCCTTCCTCTCCTCCAACTTTCCTCCTCTCCTCCTCTCCTCCTCTCCTCTTCTCCTCTCCTCCACCAGTCCAGCCCTCCTCTCCTCCTCTCCTCCTCACCTCCTCTCCTCCACTCCTCTCCTCCACCAGTCTAGCACTCCTCTCCTCCTCTCCTCCACTCCTCCTCTCCTCCTCTCCTCTCCTCCACCAGTCCAGCCCTCCTCTCCTCCTCTCCTCCTCTCCTCCTCTCCTCCACCAGTCCAGCCCTCCTCTCCTCCTCTCCTCCTCACCTCCTCTCCTCCACTCCTCTCCTCCACCAGTCTAGCACTCCTCTCCTCCTCTCCTCCACTCCTCCTCTCCTCCTCTCCTCTCCTCCACCAGTCCAGCCCTCCTCTCCTCCTCTCCTCCTCTCCTCCTCTCCTCCACCAGTCCAGCCCTCCTCACCTCCTCACCTCCTCTCCTCCTCTCCTCCTCTCCTCCTCTCCTCCTCTCCTCCACCAGTCCAGCCCTCCTCACCTCCTCTCCTCCTCTCCTACTCCACCAGTCCAGCCATCCTCTCCTCCTCTCCTCCTCTCCTCCTCCACCAGTCCAGCCCCCCTCTCCTCCTCTCCTCCTCTCCTCCACCAGTCCAGCCCGACTTGATCAGCGTACCATCATCCTGTTAATCAAATTACTTATGAACCAAAATTGACAGTTTTCATTAATTATAAAGGATTATTCTAATTGCAATTCAAATTTATTCATTTAGAACAGACGGCATTCAGTAATATTTCAGGAAATTTGCATATTAAATGGAGAGGGTCGCCCATTAAGTATGGTAATGTATGCATATTTTCTTATTTTTAACTTGTGGGCCATATGCGGCAGCAGCGCTTGGGCAGGTGAAAAATCTCGAATGCGTTTAATTTGTTTGACAAACATGGCGGGGGCCGCAACATATCCTTTGGCACCCATCACCTCCCTCCTCTCCCCCTGTTCTCTCTCTCCTCTCCCTCTCTCCCTCCTCTCCTCTCCCTCTTTCCCTCCTCTCCTCTCCCTCTCTCCCTCCTCTCCTCTCCCTCTTTCCCTCCTCTCCTCTCCCTCTTTCCCTCCTCTCTTCTCCCTCTTCTCCTCCCTGCAGAGGAGGAAAGGATCCCTGCCATGTTCACTGGCACATGCACACCAAGCTGACACAGGGACAGACCAGGGGGGCCGTAGGGATGAAGGGAGGAGGAAGGAGAAGGAGGGGGCACATCAGACAGCTGCGCATAGGTTCCCCCCCCCCCCCCTATTTGTCTGGCCCTAGCTCACTCTGTACATATTGCAGATATTCCATTTCAAAGGGACCAGCGATGTTCCGTTTAGGTCCTTTGTTACAGATTTGGTGTTTGTTTTTTTATGAAGAGCCGTGATCAAGTCATTAGCCAACAGGGCTGTGGTGAAATTAGCCATTTGAAATCCCTTAAACCGCCTGTTGTGTTCGCACATTCTCAAGGTCGTCCCTGACGGGGGGAGCGGAGGGCGGAGAATCAGGAGGAAATAGCACACAGCTCCCATTAAGCCCTAGCTAGATAGAACTCCCAGGAGCTCGTTTTGTGGAACGCAGTGCACCTTTAAGACAGAGCCACTCAATGGAGGCTTTCTCTTAATCATCGTTTATTTCAATTTTAATGAGGCGACCAGCCATGTCTGTCTATTGTAACCATTTAGAAATAAAACATTCACAATTATAGTCCCCCCAAAATTGCTGTCCACATCTGCCTTGCTGCTGATTTGCAGTCGGGCACAGTTCCAGCCAGCCGTGATGAGGGGTTCTTTCCTGTTAGTTTTAATGATGTCTAAATGCAGTCCATAGCCCTGCATGAGTGATGACACAGGCCCTACCTGAGCCGTCCCTGGCATTCGCCGGTGACAGGTCCATTTTTCACGGCAGTAGCGGGCGGAGGAGGGCTTTCCTGGCTGGCAGGGGAGGAGGCGGGGGCTGCTGGGAAGGGGGTGGGGGGTGCTGGTAGGAGAGGGGCTATCCCAGCGTCTCTACATGCCTGACAATTAGCCCCTTCAGTGGGCCCGGTGACACGGTGGCACTCCCAGCCGCGCTGCGCCCAGGGCTGTCACTGCTGCTCTCCCAGATGAATGAGTCGGGCTGTGGGTCCTGGGCTCTGGGTCGTAGAGCTGTGGACACGGGACGCGAATAAGGAAGGACGTTAGGTCTGAGTTCAGCTGCCTCCATTTATTACCCCTCGGTTCCCCTAGCTAGTAGCTACCTCTCACTCACATACACATCCATATACCCAGGATTATGTTTTCCCAATAACTTTTATGCGTGGATATCCTTGGGGTGATATCAGAGAGTTGACTGAAGTTGATAGTAAGAGGAACTTGCTCTCTGCATTGTTTAGACCAGGGAGGTACTGAGGTAGTGATATGTTAGTCAACCCCCACAGCAGGCTGCTACTGCTCGTCCTTATT
>NC_048576.1:54689562-54749562 GCF_013265735.2 Oncorhynchus mykiss | reverse complement strand
CAGGGCAGGAAGGAGGGATTTCCCTCCTCTTTTCCCCATTAGAGCCGCGGGCTAAACTACTTACAACATGGCTCAGATGCCCCCCCCCCCCCCCACACACACACACACTTTAAACCCTCAGACACGTCTTCATATCAAAGTACCCGTCCGTGCATTAGGACAGCTTACCAGAGAGGAAGGGAGGGCATGCCTGATATGTATGGTCCAGCCTCGGTGAACCCCCCCCCCCCTCCTCCAGACAACCAGCCAGCCTGCAAGGAGATAAGCCCCACTCCCTGCCTACCACCCCTTCCCAAACCTCTCTCTCTCTCTCTTTCTCTCTCTCTCTTATCTCCGTTGAGAAAACATAGTTGTAAAGGTTCTTTAGGAGGTTTTACGTGGCATTGTATTTTTCGGCTCACTAATTTAGATTTTTCATTTCACTCTCCTAATGGTTTGTTGCTATGGGGATTGTTTAGGATGGGTTAATATTGTGTTTACTTGCACCAGAGGTGAGATCTAATTCCAATCTTGACTTAATGAAAGTAAGAGATTATAAAAGCATTACTCCATTTGGCCGCTTATTCTGCTCTTGTAATTAGGCCCACAAATTTGAACTGCAGGGGCTTTCGCGTGATTAGCAGGAACTTTTGGTGAGTGTAGTATTTCTCTCTCTACGATCCAATTAAACTTTTCTCCCCCTCGTACATTTGGAAAGTAGTAGAGGGATATGGGCTGCTAACATCTCATCCTGCCCCTGCTTTATCAGTCCTGGCTCCACACACACATACCAGGCAGGCCGCATGTCTAGGTAGTAATTAGATAGAAAGGTGATGGAGGTAGAGCGCGGATGGTATTACGTGTGAAATAACGGAAGTGTTTCCCAGGATCCTACTAGATAATCAGCAGCTTCTCTCTGTCTATTATCTGCTAATTAAGCCTAGCCACGGTGGAGGGGAGAGTACAGAGACACTGAAGGAGAGAAAAAGAGATAGGGGAGAGAAGGGGGAGAGAGAAGGGGAAGAGAGAGGGGAGAGAGAGGGGAGAGAGAAGGGGAAGAGAGAGGGGAGAGAGGGGGAGAGAAGGGGGAGAGAGAAGGGGAAGAGAGAGTGGAGAGAGGGGGGAGAGAAGGGGGAGAGAGAAGGGGAAGAGAGAGGGGAGAGAGGGGGGAGAGAAGGGGGAGAGAGAGGGGAGAGAGGGGGGAGAGAAGGGGGAGAGAGAGAAACTGGCACAGATAGAGAGAGGGGGAGAGACGGAGAAAGGGAGGGAGAAAGAAAGAAATAATCAGCTGTCAGTTGTCAGAGGGTCTGCTAGTGTATGGTGGTTAGAGGGCGTACATTAGTAGTCTCCCATTTAGACCTCTCTCTCTGTAGCAGCATGCTCCACACCAGCCAGCAGTCTTAGTCAGGATCCAGTGTAAACCTAGGTTCATAACTGGTAACTGCTCCGACAGTCAATGTCTACTGTCCATGTTGCAACATGGAGGAGCGGAGAATCCCGTTCGACTTGTGTTTCTACTGTGGTCTAGTTGCTTCCTGGTCCCAAAGGATCTCTATGGGTATGAAAGGTAAAGCGCTCATCACCAGGAAGGGCAGAACCGCACGTGTAAATGGGAATTGGGTCAGCTGAAAGAGAAAGGGCGGGGTGTGTGTGTGGGGGGGGGGGGGGGGGGGGGGGGTGAACTTGTGCAAATGTCTCCCTTTCCTTTATTTATCTGTGTGGAAGAAAAGAAGAGACAGGTGGAAGGAAGTGAAGTGGTTCCCTCGCTTCGTTCTCACCCAGCTCTGATCAGATGACAAAGGAAGACCCCCCCCCCCCTCCCCACACACACACACACACCCACATTACAGTATAAGGTATTTAATCATTCTTGTATCACACAACTGGGAGCATGCCATATGGCCGCTAGTAAAAGTTTGTACTAATAGATTTAGGGCATCCACCTCCCTCACTCCCTCTTTATCTCTCCCACTAACCTCCCCAAAATATGATTCAAACCTCCCTTTCCATAACAGACAGAGACAGGACAGAGAGTGAAACGGCTAAATGGAGTGAAACCACAGTAGTTTATCTGCCAGCCTGTAGGTCTCAGCTCCCTGTTGCCTTTCTATCGCTTAATCACTGAGGTGTGTGTGTGTGTGTGTGTGTGTGAGCATGTGTGTCTGTGTGTGTCCGTGTGTGTGTGAGGTGATCTCTCGCTCGCTCTCTCTCTTTCTCTCTCTCTGTGTGGTGGTGAGCCCCGGGCTAATGATCCCCCAGCCGGCTTGCCCAAGTGCGTTCCCCTGCCTCAGCCTCCACTAGCCACCCCCCAAAATCAATCTCTCTCTCATCCATTATTCACATGTTTGCCTTTAGCCTGTAAAATATACACGAGAGGAGCATTGCCCCCTCCCCTCTCCTCCTCTCCCCTCAGCGCTCCTCTCCTCCGTCTCCCTCCCTCTTTTACCTTTCCTCTCCATACCAGCTCATGTGGCTTTATTTTCTTTTCCCCTTCCCTACTTCTGGTTATCCATCTATCTATCTATCTATCTATCTATCTATCTATCTATCTATCTATCTATCTATCTATCTATCTATCTATCTATATATCTCTCTATCTCTCTATCTATCTATCTATCTATCTATCTATCTCTCTATCTATCTATCTATCTATCTATCTATCTATCTATCTATCTATCTATCTATCTATCTATCTCTCTATCTCTATCTCTATCTCTATCTCTATCTATCTATCTATCTATCTATCTATCTATCTATCTATCTATCTATCTATCTATCTATCTATCTATCTATCTATCTATCTATCTATCTATCTCTCTATCTCTCTATCTATCTATCTATCTCTCTATCTATCTATCTATCTATCTATCTATCTATCTATCTATCTATCTATCTATCTATCTATCTATCTATCTATCTATCTATCTATCTCTCTATCTATCTATCTATCTATCTATCTATCTATCTATCTATCTATCTGTCTGTCTGTCTGTCTGTCTGTCTGTCTGTCTGTCTGTCTGTCTGTCTGTCTGTCTGTCTGTCTGTCTGTCTGTCTGTCTGTCTGTCTGTCTGTCTGTCTGTCTGTCTGTCTGTCTGTCTGTCCGTCCGTCTGTCTGTAGAGTACATGACCAGAGTGTTACTGTACTGTTGTGATGTGTTGAATCGTTACTATATGTTTACTCAATGCTAATCCATGGGGTTTTGTGTATGTTTCAGGGCCACTTGACTTCATTAGGACTGATGTTTCTGTGTTGCAATTTAGAATAGAAACTACAGTCTACAGAGACATTAGTATTCCCAGCACGCACGCACACACAAACACAAACACACACACACACACATACAGGTAGGCGGATATGCATAGAATATAGTAAAATAGACTGTGAGCCCAGAACTCTCCAACACTAACCATGCACCATACTGAAACTAGAGCAGTGCTAATATATTTCACATCACAGCTAGAACATCCTACTTTCAACTTCAGCGTTGGAAAGGCAAACACATCAAATATGAAATACCACCACTACTTCTACTACCACTAGTAGTACTTCTACCACAACTAGTATTACCACAACTAGTATTACTACCAAAACTAGCACTAATAATAAAAACGAGCATTAAATAATGCTGATTATAATATGCAGCTAAGCCATCATTGTCGTTGTCATATCTCCTGAGGCCTGGGTTTGAGTGACAGCTGCTGTTGTTAGCTCTCTTCTCTCTC
The DNA here is from genome assembly GCF_013265735.2 of Oncorhynchus mykiss. NCBI lineage: Eukaryota > Metazoa > Chordata > Actinopteri > Salmoniformes > Salmonidae > Oncorhynchus > Oncorhynchus mykiss. The sequence continues at coordinate 54,745,859 of NC_048576.1, read as the reverse complement.
TGTACCGTGGAGGAGCTTTCAATTACCAGGCTCAATATGAAGTGTGACTATGTGAAATAATGCTCCCTATGCTCTAAAGCCTTGTTTTGTGTTTTAACTTCCAACTCTCTCATTTACTCTCTCCCTCCTCGTTTCCTCCTGCCCTTTATCATTTGTATCTCTCTTGCCCTCTCTCTCACTCCTTCCCGAAACCTTTTCTCTTTCGTGCTCTCGCTCTCCCCCAATTCTCTCTCTCTCTCTCTCTCTCTCTCCCTCTCTCTCTCTCCCTCTCTCTCCCTCTCTCTCTCTATATATCTCTCTCTCTCTCTCTCTCTCTCCCTCTCTCTCTCTCCCTCTCTCTCCCTCTCTCTCTCTCCCTCTCTCTCCCTCTCTCTCTCTCTATATCTCTCTCTCTCTCTCCCTCCCTCTCTCCCTCTCTCTCTCTCTCTCTCTCTCTCTCTCTCTCACTCTCTCTCTCTCTCTCTCCCTCTCTCTCTCTCTATATCTCTCTCTCTCTCTCCCTCCCTCTCTCCCTCTCTCTCTCTCCCTCTCTCTCTCTCCCTCTCTCTCTCTCCCTCTCTCTCCCTCTCTCTCTCTCTATATCTCTCTCTCTCTCTCCCTCCCTCTCTCCCTCTCTCTCTCTCTCTCTCTCTCTCTCTCTCTCACTCTCTCTCTCTCTCTCTCCCTCTCTCTCTCTCTATATCTCTCTCTCTCTCTCCCTCTCTCTCTCTCTCTCTCTCTCTCTCTCTCTCTCTCTCTCTCCCTCTCTCTCTCTCCCTCTCTCCCTCTCTCTGTGTGTGTCGCTGTGTCTGCTTCATGCATAAATGTATTCCTATGCGATCAATCCACTTGGCCATCAGGTGTAGATTTGAGTGACAGAATACAGGGTAAACTACTGATTACAGTGGCCCACCGACCAATACCAGTTACAGGAGCTGGTGCTCTGAATAACTGTCATCATCACAGGCATTTCAAATCAAATCAAATTGCATTTGTCACATGCACCGACTACATCAGGTAGTAGACCTTAGCGTGACATGCTAACAATGTTGTATCACTGTTTAAATCATATCAGTTACAGGCGTAAGGCTAGCCCTCATCTGTCCAAAGATCCGAGTTGAGAGTGGAAGGAAAAAGAAAAATAGATAGTGGAAACAGGAAACAGGAAGTGATTATTACCGACAGTGGAACAACAGACCACATGACTAGGGTGAAATGCTTTTACCACGTTCACCTGCTAGTCAGAACTAGGAAACTCTGAAATGTCCAACTTGCCAACTGGTTGAACGCTGCATGTGTATAACTATGAACCTATTAACCAAGTCGTAAATGTCTGCGTTTCCGCGGTAATAAAACATAGCATTAGGATTCCCTGTTATATAATAACACTAAGTCAACACTTGGTTCCTTACTAAGATTCAGCTTTAGATTGTTTGTGCAACTCACAAACACACAAATGTTACTGAGCAGGAGGAAATTGATATCTGGATAACAAACATGTGGGGAAATGATACCGAGGGACATTTAGATGTCTTTCGTAAAAAATATTGTTTTGTTTTTTATTCCTGTTCTGTTGCCGGGTTATGTTTGGCACACAATCAGCCCAGTCTCTCCAAAAAAACTCCGTTGAGATTTGAGCAGGAGAAGAAAAACAAGACGTTTAGAAGAGAAGTTGAGCAAAGGAGATTCTTTTCTCAGCTTGTCTCTCCTGAATGTCTGTGTAGCAGTGTGTGTATCTGAAGGCAATTCTGAACCTGTCAGCAAAATCAGTCCAATACCCTGACTGCTGAGGTTGAGTGTGAGAAAGGAAGAGAGTGCGATAGAGAGAGAGAGAGAGAGAGAGAGAGAGAGAGAGAGAGAGAGAGAGAGAGAGATTGCGATATATATATATATATATATATATATATATATATATATAGAGAGAGAGAGAGAGAGAGAGAGAGAGAGAGAGAGAGAGAGAGAGAGAGAGCTGAGTGAAATAGGCTGTCATTTTTCTACCCGGGGAGACAGACAGGACAGTTATGTTGTTCTTGGCTCTGGAAGGAAGGCTAAGTATGACATTACAAGAAGGGATTACAGGACGGACCCACTGCAGAGTTACACACACACACACACACACACACAGTATCTGGAATTCCCCAGGATGTTATCCTTGCCTCGTTGGCATTGTTGCGTTCCCATCCCTGGGTGGAAATAACGACAGGAGTGAGACGGAAGAACTCCCACGTACAATATCTCAGGGACAACATACACCGTGTCATTCATTCAGTCAGTCATTCAGTCATTCAGTCAGTCAGTCCCATCCACAAACAGTGTCTTAATAAGTCAGGGAAAGGGACATTAAGTCAGGGGAAGGGACATTAAGTCAGGGAAAGGGACATTAAGTCAGGGGAAGGGACATTAAGTCAGGGAAAGGGACATTAAGTCAGGGGAAGGGGAATCTAGTACAAGGATTCTGCCCATAACATTACACCCAGACTCTATGTTTTCATCATGATTTCTCCACTATGAGTTACGCATGTTTTTTACATGGTGCTGTGTGGGTTTTTGTTGTTGTTGTGTTTTGCATCGCCGGATCAGAACATCTCCTTGTTGAATAGACAGACAGACAGACAGACAGACAGACAGACAGACAGACAGACAGACAGACAGACAGACAGACAGACAGACAGACAGGCAGGCAGGCAGAGCCAGATAGATACAGTAGAGTGTGTGGGTGCATCATCCCTGAGACTCCAACCCTATGGTAGACACACCAATAAAATAGGAAGAGGGAGAGCGGGGGAAGTGAAGGAAGACAGAGAGGGAGAGGGAGGGAGGAAGTGAAGGAAGACAGAGAGGGAGAGGGAGAGGAAGGGGAGGGAGGTGGGAAGAGTAGAGGGCAGAGAGAGAGAGATCAATGGTAAGAAAGTGAAAGAGGGAGTAAAAAGAGAGATGGGATGGTAACTCAATGGCCCCTCCCTCCCTCCCTCCCTCATCTCTCTCTCTCTCTCTCTCTCTCTCTCTCTCTCTCTCTCTCTCTCTCTCTCCCTCCCTCTCTCTGATTCACTCTGAGGTGTGCGTTAGCCTTCATAAAATATGAATGTTGGTTGTGCTCAGAGCCATAATTGCCATCTCAGCCCCTGAATAATGGATGGCTCTGCACTGTTCACTCGCTCTCATTTACTGATGGTGTGGCTAACGCCATACAACTGCATGGCAAAGGCAGTAATGGCCGCTGTTTTGCATTCAATAGCAGAATTAGATTACCAGGAGTTACCACGACTCCTTCCCGTACTGTTGCGCGCGTGTGTGTGGGTGTGTGTGTGAGTGCCATCAGCCCCTGCCTTGTTAGGATATGCTAATGCCCAGTGAGATATACTGTAGCAGCAGGCGACCCAGGCCTTAGAGAGAGAGCTCCAGCACCACACAGTGTGTGGAGAGGGCCAGGGTGCTACACGCGGGTGCCGCTCTGAAGTGTAAACACACATATATCATTTGTTTCTGTGACTTTTCGGAAATGATACTTGAGCTAATATTTGGGTTACGCTTCGGCAGAGAAATGTCGGGAAGACATGAATGTGAGTCGAAGACTATGCAGCGGTTTATCATTTATTAAGTATAAATCAATGGGCCACCATGCACAGAGAGGTACAATCTCCTCTAATTGGATAATGATGGACTTCCCTTAGACTGCAAGAGCTGCTTTTTGTTTGAGTTGGTGGGTGTTTTATTGGGAAGTGCAGGGCAGAGGTCTACATTGGGCCAGACTGTCTGTGTGTGTGTGTGTGTGTGTGTGTGTGTGTGTGTGTGTGTGTGTGTGTGTGTGTGTGTGTGTGTGTGTGCATGTGTGAGGGCATGTGTGTGTGTGTGGGGCCAGAGTGAAGGGCATTTCCAGGGAGTCAGCTTGCTGTGCAGATGTGACCCCTTGACACAAGGGTCAGAGGTCAAAGTGTCCAAGGATTATATTAACCCCTCCTGCTCCCCTCCTTTCTCCCTGAGACCACACTGTCTGTCGACAAACGCGCACGCACGCACACACACACACACACACACACACACACACACACACACACACACACACACACACACACACACACACACACACACACACACACACACACACACACACACACACACACACACACACACACACACACACATCCTATAGCAGACAGACACCTCATTCTAGTCCAGCACGTTACTGCTGTTCTCACGATCATAGAGTGTCTGGTAGAAAGCCCTGCTTTCTGTGTGGAGAATCTAAATACACATGTTTATTAAGATAAGAGCAGTCCTGCACTCTCCCACCACTAGCCCTCCAAACCCATCTCTCCTCTCCCTTCTCCTATCCTCTCCTCTCCCCTCTCTCTCACTCTCCCTAGTTCCCCCCTTTCCTCTCTTCCCTCCACCTCGCCGTCCCTCCCCCCCATCCCCTCCTCTCTCTAAGCAGAGAGTGTATCTGGTGTCAGGGCAGCTCTTTGTGTGTAATCCTTTCAGCGGTGTAAAAGGTCGGCCGTGCCGTTATGACTCTTAACTGAGACGTGGAGGAGCGGAGAGGAGAGAACTGTCTCTGACACTGCCCCCCCAACCCCTCTCCATCCCCTACGGTCACCCAGCCACTCTGATAATTGCCTTGTTTAATTGGAGGGCCCTTAACAAAGTGTGACAGCACTGGCCTATCAATTATGAAAGCATAAGGTGTGTGTCTGTGCTGGCCTGCCTGTGTGTAAGGGACCCTGTGTGTAAAGGACACTGTGTGTAAGGGACCCTGTGTGTAAAGGACACTGTGTGTAAAGGACACTGTGTGTGAGGGACACTGTGTGTAAGGGACACTGTGTGTAGAGGACGCTGTGTGTAAGAGGACGCTGTGTGTGAGGGACACTGTGTGTAGAGGACGCTGTGTGTAAGGGACACTGTGTGTGAGGGACATTGTGTGTGAGGGACACTGTGTGTAAGGGACACTGTGTGTAGAGGACGCTGTGTGTAAGAGGACGCTGTGTGTAAGAGACACTGTGTGTAGAGGACGCTGTGTGTAAGGGACACTGTGTGTGAGGGACACTGTGTGTAAGGGACACTGTGTGTAGAGGACACTGTGTGTAAGAGGACGCTGTGTGTAAGGGACACTGTGTGTAGAGGACACTGTGTGTAAGAGGACGCTGTGTGTAAGGGACACTGTGTGTAGAGGACGCTGTGTGCTTGTCTCCATTAGCTCTGGTCAGGTTGAAACCCCTGTGTTTGAGGGCTCTTCACCCCGGTAATGGAGCTTGTCAGGCCGAAGGATCAAACATGGAGACAGGACGCAGCCACCCATTAGGGGAGAGGGAAGTAATGGGACAAGCTCCGGGGCGGATGCTGCTGCATGGGGTGGAGTGGAGGTGTCCTTGCAACTGCGTCTGACTGTGTCAGTGTGCATGCGTACGTGTGTGTGTGTGTGTGTGTGTGAGCATGGTGTGTGTGTGGGTGTGTGCATGGCAGTAGCAGGCAGTATAAATCCAGTCTGGACGTGGCAGTTTGCTTTGGGGATTTAGAGGGGCTGAAAACGGTGGTGACACCCACAAGGTTAAGCCTTAGCAGTTGGAGGAATGCCCTCGCTTTCCCTCGCTTTCTCTTTTGTTCTCGCTCTCTCTCTTTCTCTCTCACTCTTTCTCCCACTGACAGTTTTAGACAGCTGGGGGGACTAGTGCAGAGGGAGAGAGAGAGAGAGGGAGTGCCAGAGCGCAGGGAGGAGTGTAACAGGGGCGAGAAGAGGGGAGAGGAGAGGAGGCTGGAGATTAGCAGGTTATTGACACTCTGGCAGAGCCTGAACCCTGTAGTTTACACAAGTAGATCATACAGTTTCCCTTCGAAATTCGACGTGTGACAATTTTTTTTTAAACATTAATTCCACGTGGTTACAGGGTTAAAACAGAAACAACTCAAAGGTTAACAGTTTAGACTTAGATTCCTAGTGGTTGAGGTAACGTTATGGTTGGGGGCGGTCTTTAAAAAAAAATGCGCCCAGCGCTTGGATGTCGTTTCTCTTTTCTTTTTTTTGTGAGTAACGAGGAAGGCCTTAACCAACGCTCTCGGGGCGTTTTTAAAACGTCTGAAATCGCCGTCTGTTTCTAGTGGCCAGCCTGGGTTTATGAAGGCCACAGGACTGATCTGGGTACAGCCTAATCTGACCTGGACACCAATAACGCGCAGCTTCTGGACAGGGGATCACACTGGCTGCCCACTTGGTTAGCGTGCAGCAGGGCATCAGAACTGGCGTTTCCCACAGTCACGGGTTTCATTCACACGGACAGTAGACCACAAAACACTGCGCAGGCCAATGTGAATGGACAGAAAGTGTAACCAAGCAGGCTTCAGCCAAGCGCGAACAAAAAAACAGGAAATCAGGAAAAATAAGCACTCTGTTCCTGAGTAATGCATTGATAGGACATACAAACAGGCGTGCGTTTCGGCATAATCGCCTTCATCGGAGACTTGTGTTGACTTGGACAACCATGTGTGGATAACGAAGGTAGAGGTGTGGTAGATCTAGCTCTGAGCTGCTCCCTTTGATTGAGAGACACAGCTGGTCTCTGGGCCTGGCCCCGGGGGAGGGTGAGAGTGAGGGGACGACAGGCCCAACAACTCAATTACTGACTCGTATCTGTGGTAACGCTATCCCTCTAACACAGAGAGAGAGGGAGAGAGAGAGAGACAGCGAGACAGAGGGACAGAGAGACAGAGAGAGAGTGAGAGAGAGAGAGAGAGAGAGAGAGAGAGAGAGAGAGAGAGAGAGAGAGAGAGAGAGGACTCCACATGGCTCACACCAGCCATCCACGGAACGTACGGGCAAGGGCGATGGTGTGAAGAGAGTGTGTGTGTGTGTGTGTGTGTGTGTGTGTGTGTGTGTGTGTGTGTGTGTGTGTGTGTGTGTGTGTGTGTGTGTGTGTGTGTGTGCACGTTATCTTTTGAGGAGGCACAGCAGAGTGTGTGAAACAGAGAGTTTTATAGGAGAGATTGAATGTAGGTTCCCGTGAAAAACATGGTGTCTTGGTGGTTCGAGGGAGAGCATAGACTTACAGTAGACAGCGTGAGGTTGTGTTAAGGTTGGGAGGAGCAGCCAGACAGAGAGAGAGAGAGAGGGTCACGGGGTCACGGTGCCTGTTCTGGGCGTTGATACGCCCTGTCACCCCGGGGTCAGACCCACACCAGCCTCTCTGTCTCTGGGTAATTAACAAGGCTGAGCCAGGCTCAACTAAAGCTCGGTGTTGCCCGGGCTAACGAAGAAAAGAGTAGTTAATGAAGTCTTCTCCGCTCTGCTCTGTGCAGCTCAGTCCGAATGCTCTGCTCTACCACTACTGTTCGGAGCCTGTCACTGTGCTAGCCTACACCCAGGCTCACACAGACACACTACCACTGCCCCCCCCCCCCCCCCCCCCCTCCCGGTGACACAGAAGAGATGGGAGGAGAGGAGAGAAAAGAAAGAGAGAGAAGAAACAGAGAGCAGGGTATGTGCAAGTTGTCCTCAGCATTTCATCAGAGCAAAAAAGAAAAGAGAGAAACGGAGAGGGGGGGGAAGCAGAGATTGAAACAGAGGAGAAACGGAGAGGGGGGGGAGCAGAGATTGAAACAGAGGAGAAACAGAGAGCAGCAGGGGTCTCTAAAGCAATGGTACTGGCACATTGAAAGTGAGGTGAAATACCATGGTGGCGTATTGATCCTGCGGTATGGACGCGTGATAATACAAATGTGTTAATTTAGCTGCGTCCTCCTGTTGTGTGGGCATAGTTTGGCTGGTTCGGCAATGTCCTCAGCCACCCGCTAGTTTTCCTAGTCCACTGGAATGTGTTGACATTTACACACACACACCCACCCTATCCCATCCCAGCCTATTACTGTGTGTGTGTGTGTGTGTGTGTGTGTGTGTGTGTGTGTGTGTGTGTGTGTGTGTGTGTGTGTGTGTGTGTGTGTGTGTGTGTGTGTGTGTGTGTCTGTGTGTCTGTGTGTCTGTGTGTGTCTGTGCGTGTGCGTGTGTGTGTGCCCAGCCCTCGCCAGCTGGAGCACCAAAACACAACCTGGAAAAACTTGTTTGTGGGTTTAGCAACCATCTGTGTGGGAGAAACTGTTTACGTGAGAATCCATCGCTGTTATTTTGGAAAATGTCACTGTATGTGTGTACATGTACGACAAGAAGGGAGAGGTTTTACAGAGATCAAGGTGTGTGTGTGTGTGTGTGTGTGTGTGTGTGTGTGTGTGTGTGTGTGTGTGTGTGTGTGTGTGTGTGTGTGTGTGTGTGTGTGTGTGTGTGTGCGTGTGCGTGCGTGTGTGTGTGTGTCGGCTGGGCCCGACAGGCTGGTCCCTAGTGACCCTCTCTCTGTGAGAGACATGGCCACATAAGGCTGTGGATCAGTGGGCTGTCAAAACCGTCTCTGTCCAGCGACAGATGGGCCTGCTCCACATTTCACCACTCTGCCTGTTACTGGGTGTGTGCGTGTGCGTGTTTGTGTGTGTGTGTTTGTGTGTGTTTGTGAGGCTATGTGGACATTTTAGGATGCTGAAAGGTCATGGTCAGGGGGGATCCTATGTCCATGACCTTCATGGGTCTCCTCGCTAAGTGACGAGCCGCTGACAGCACACACACACACACACACACACACACACACACACACACACACACACACACACACACACACATACACACAGTCCAAAATCAATGTGGAAATTCTGTAGGGCTGCTACTGTGGTACAAGATTGAGCCACTGACCAAACCTTAATGACATAGGCAGAGTTTGTGTAGAAACTGCACTACTGCTCAATGGTGACAGAAATAGTGGCATCACGATATCATCTTTTTACGTAGCGAAATGCTTATGAGAGACTTTAAACCCCAACAGAACTCAGCCTTTCTGACTCTCTGGCTCTCTGTACTTTGCCTGTCCAATGGGCTGACTGACCTTCCTTCTGTGTTTTTTTTTACAGGTTCTTCCTGAAGTTTTTCCTGAAATGCAACCAGAACTGTCTGAAGAATGCAGGGAACCCGCGGGACATGCGCCGCTTCCAGGTTAACAAATCACATTTCTTATTCCTCTCTCTTTTTTCTTCCTCTCCTCTCTATCTCCCCTCTGGTCTATTGACTTAACCCTCCTTCTTCTCTATCCGCTCTCTGCCTTCTTATCTCTTTTCTCCCTCTGTTTCTTGTCTTCTCACTCTTTTACCTCTGTAGCTCTGTTAGGTCTGCACACACACACGCACATGCACACACACACGCACACACAGCCTAGCATAATCTCGCTACCCTTGTCACAGTGCACATTAAAACCAACTAACAGACACGTACGTACACACAGTGCAGCACCATTCTTGCAGACCCAGGGTCTCAGGGATGAGGTGGGTCTCGGGGATGAGGTGGGTCTAAGGGATGAGGTGGGTCTCAGGGATGAGGTGGGTCTCGGGGATGAGGTGGGTCTCGGGGATGAGGTGGGTCTCGGGGATGAGATGAGTCTCAGGGATGAGGTGGGTATAGAGGATGAGGTGGGTCTCGGGGATGAGGTGGGTTTCGGGAATGAGGTGGATCTCAGGGATGAGGTGGGTCTCAGGGATGAGATGGGTCTCAGGGATGACATGAGTCTCAGGGATGAGATGGGTCTCAGGGAAGAGGTTGGTCTCAAGGATGAGGTGTGTCTCAGGTATGAGATGAGGTGTGTCTCAGGTATGAGATGAGGTGTGCCTCAGGTATGAGATGGATCCTTTGTAGGTATGTCCTGGTGAGGAGGTGGTTCTTACTGGTGGTGTTAAGGTGAGTCTCAGTGTTGAGGTGTACATCTCAGGCGGTTGGTGGCACCTTAATTGGGGAGGACGGGCTCATAGTAATGGCTGGAACAGAATCAATGGAATGGTTTCTAACTCATCCAACATGTGGTTTCCATACTATTTACTCCCTTCCAGCCATTATTATGAGCCATCCTCCCCTCAGCAGCCTCGTGTGTGTGTGTGTGTGTGTGTGTGTGTGTGTGTGTGTGTGTGTGTGGCCTTAGCCCTGGCTGTGTGTGTGGTTCCAGTCCAGTGGTGACAGTGTAATTAGAGGGAGGCTGGCGGGCCACAGAGAGGGGCTCAGACACAGACAGCAGGGTTAGTTAGCTATGCCATGCTCTTCTCTTCACGCCTCTCCTCTGCTCTCCTCCTCTCCTCTCCTCCACCCCTCCTCTTAGCCTGCCTTAATTGGGACCACAGAGGCAGGAAACCATATTCCTCTTTCTATCCTTTTCCATCCTCCCTTTTGCATTTTTCTCTCTTCACCCCCCCCCCCCCCCCCCCCTCTCTCTTTATATCTGTCTCTCTCTCCCACAACTAATGCACTGCACTCTCTTGTTATTTCATTTTAGGGGTGAAGAGAAAGGTGGGGGTAAGGGGGAGGGGCGGTCGTGGAAACAGCTATTTCCTTATCTTTAAAAGCCCGAACAGAATTAGGAAGTGACCACTTGAGATATACTAAACCTCAATTCTGCTGACAGATTTATTATACGGGCACACGTGCCTGTGTGTTTGTGTTTTTCGTGTGTGTGTGTGTTTTAATGTGTGTGTGTTTGGTGTGTGTGTGTAGATCCTCAAAGTGTCTCTCTTATCGGAAGATGCCCTTAGTGTTTAAACATTTGTGCAGCCTATAATCCTGTCTGTGATTGGACAGGCATTGAGGGCTGGCTCAGTCTATTGCTCCTCTTTGACTCTAATTATTGGGCTCTATTGTAGTGGAACTTCAGTAGACAGGCCTGTGTTTCCTTGGGCTTAATTAGCAGCCGGGCCCATCCATAACTCACACACTCTAGGCCAGTGTAGTGTGGAGGAGAGGAGAGGCAGGCAGGCAGGGGAGGGACTGTGTGTGCAGACTGTGTGTGTATACTGGCATATGCAACTCAAAACCAACTCTTCAGAAAGGTGCTCTGTGTGTGTGTGTGTGTGTGTGTGTGTGTGTGTGTGTGTGTGTGTGTGTGTGTGTGTGTGTGTGTGTGTGTGTGTGTGTGTGTGTTTCTTCATACACTGACATGAGGTGCGAACATCTCCCTTGTGTCCTCAGCCCAACCAGTGACATGCCTGCGGTCTGAGAAATCACTGAGAACTTTGTAAGATACTCCAACTACAAGAGAGACCAAGGGAACGAGAGAGAGGCACACAGAGAGAGGGAGGGAGAGAGAGAGAGAAAGAGAGAGAGAGAGAGAGGCTGACAATGAGGGAAACGTAGAGAGGGGAGGTAGAGCTGTGATCTTCTTTGGGTATTGAGGCAGGGAGTTCAGGCATGGAGGGCTGTGTGGCAGCTTGAAGAGACTAGCGTGTGTCTGGCCCTGGGAGACTAGCACTGGTGTTTGCCAAGTCCTTTTCAAGAGAGGCAGGAGCCTCTTGAAGCTGCAGAGCAATTGAAACGAGAGGCTCTTCTGAGCTCCAGGGGAGTCCCCCTAGCCCAGCCCAGCTTAGCCCAGTCCAGCCCGGTTTCTATTGGCCCCACAGTAATGGCACTCAGCAGCAGCACAGCACAGTTCGCTACTACAGCAACCCATTAGCTGCCTCCCATTGTCTCTGGGCACTCGAGTGAGGGACGCTTTTAATTAAATTAATCTGCATGTCAGTCTATCAGCCAGTGGTCCCGGGGCCCAGGGAGAGAGGGAGCGAGGGAGAGAGAGAGAGCGATAAAGACACACAAACACACAGCACAGGAGGACATGCTGCAGGACTTTGATAAAGACACGGGGGATCGAGAGACGTGTGTGTGTGTGTGTGTGTGTGGAGGGGTGTGTGTATGTGTGTGTTCATTAGCACAAAGAAAGGGGTGGATTCAAGAGGAGGGAGCAGCACAATCCCAGCCCCACTGATAGAGGAGGGGTGCTGGGGGGAAGCAGGAAGTGTGGAGTTAAAGGAAACACTGTCTCTGTTTGTTTCTCCAAGGTGATGAGGGCCTGTGTTTGTTTGGATTAGAAGCATGTTGTTGTTTCTTGTCCAGTGCTGCAGTTTTCTCTAGCAGCACATGGAGAATGTTGAGGTGAACAAACACAGACATATACAGTTGAAGTCGGAAGTTTACATACACTTAGGTTGAAGTCGTTTTCTAACCACTACACACATTTCTTGTTAACAAACTATAGTTTTGGCAAGTCGGTTAGGACATCTACTTTGTGCATGACACAAGTAATTTTTCCAACAATTGTTTACAGACAGATTATTTCACTTATAATTCACTGTGGCACAATTCAAGTGGGTCAGAATTGTACATACACTAAGTTGACTATGCCTTTAAACAGCTTGGAAAATTCCAGAAAATGATGTCATGGCTTTAGAAGCTTCTGATAGGCTAATTGACATAATTTGAGTCAATTGGAGGTGTCCCTGTGGATGTATTTCAAGGCCTACCTTCAAACCCAGTGCCTCTATGCATGACATCGTGGGAAAATCAAAAGAAATCAACCAAGACCTCAGCCATCATACCACTCAGGAAGGAGATGCATTCTGTCTCCTAGAGATTAATGTACTTTGGTGCGAAAAGTACAAATCAATCCCAGAACAACAACAAAGTACCTTGTGAAGATGCTGGAGGAAACAGGTACAAAAGTATCTATATCCACAGTAAAACGAGTCCTATATCGACATAACCTGAAAATCCGCTCAGCAAGGAAGAAGCCACAGCTCCAAAATTGCCATGAAAAAGCCAGACTACGGTTTGAAACTGCACATGCGGACAAAGATGGTACTTTTTGGAAAAATGTCCTCTGGTCTGATGAAACAAAATAGAACTGTTTGGCCATAATGACCATCATTATGTTTGGAGGAAAAAGGGAGAGGCTTGCAACCCGAAGAACACCATCCCAACCGTGAAGGACGGGGGTGGCAACATCATGTTGTGGGGGTGCTTTGCTGCAGGAGGGACTGGTGGACTTCACAAAATAGATGGCATCATGAGGCAGGAAAATTATGTGGATATATTGAAGCAACATCTCAAGACATCAGTCAGGAAGTTAAAGCTGGGTCGCAAATAGGTCTCCCAAATGAACAATGACCCCAAGCATACTTCCAAAGTTGTGGAAAATGGCTTAAGGACAACAAAATCAAGGTGTTGGAGTGGCCATCACAAAGCCCTGTCCTCAATCCTATAGAACATTTGTGGGCAGAACTGAAAAAGCATGTGCGAGCAAGGAGGCCTACAAATCCCATTGAACATTTGTGAATAGAATTTGTGGACACCAGCTCTGTCAGGAGGAATGGGCCAAAATTCACCAACTTATTGTGAGAAGCTTTTGGAAGGCTATTCGAAACGTTTGACCCAAGTTAAACAATTTAAAGGCAATGCTACCAAATACTAATTGAATGTCTGTAAACTTCTGACCCACTGGGAATGTGATGAAAGAAATTAAAGCTGACCTAAATCATTCTCTCTACTATTATTCTAACATTTCACATTCTTAAAATAAAGTGGTGATCCCAACTGACCTAAGACAAGGAATTTTTACTTGGATTTAATGTTGGGAATTGTGAAAAACGGAGTTTAAATGTATTTGGCTAAGTTGTATGTAAACTTCCGACTTCAACTGTACACTGAACAAAAATAAAACGCAACATGTAAATGTTTTCATTTTTGTACATGTATGTCGACAGAGAACACTCATACACACTGTCTTTCTCAACACAATGGCCTTATATGAAAATCCAATAATAATGCAGATGAAGTCCTAATTGTTCATTATCGAAAATGTGTAAATATGCTATCGGAGTTCCAGGATTCACATGACATGTTGTCCGGATTGTCCTTGTATCACTCTACTGGTCTAGTTGGAGGTTGTAGATGCAATGCTCTGATCTGGAGGGTGAACTATACTTTGCAGTGGTGACACCCTGGTACTGAGTTAGATCTGTCCTAATATCCTAACCTTTGAACTCTCTGTGTGTGTGTGACTATGTCCAGGTGGTGGTGTCTACTACGGTCAGTGTGGATGGACATGTCCTGGCGGTCTCTGACAACATGTTTGTCCACAACAACTCCAAACACGGCCGCCGGGCTCGTAGGCTGGACCCCTCGGAAGGTACGCCATCATACCTGGAACATGGTAGGCACCCTCTCACTTTTCTACTGTACGGCTGTCTGTCTCTCAGTCTGTCTGTCTGGTCTGACCGTCCGTCTGTCTGTCAGTCAGTCAGTCTACAGTATATCAGTCTGAGTCTCTGTCTCTCTGTGTTTGTCTGTCTGTCTCTCTGCCTACCTGTCTGTCTGTCTGTCTGCCTGCCTGTCTGTCTGTCTGTCTGTCTGTCTGTCTGTCTGTGTCGGGGACAGCTCCGCTATTGTCACACGGAGAAGAAGCAGTCTTCCTCTAGTAGTAGAGCAAAGATAAAGATAAAGATAATAACATGTTATCTGGCTGGATGGGTTTGTGGCATGAACACTAACAGGAGCCAAATGTCCCCTCCATTCATCTCCCTCTGTCCAGGGGCAGGGTGGGGGAGGCAGGGTGGCAGGGTGGGGGAGGCAGGGTGGGCGAGGCAGGGTGGCAGGGTGGGGGAGGCAGGGTGGGCGAGGCAGGGTGGCAGGGTGGGGGAGTCAGGGTGGCAGGGTGGGGTATGCAGGGTGGCAGGGTGGGGTATGCAGGGTGGCAGGGTGGGGGAGTCAGGGTGGCAGGGTGGGGGAGTCAGGGTGGCAGGGTGGGGGTGGCAGGGTGGGGGAGTAAGGGTGGCAGGGTGGGGGAGTCAGGGTGGCAGGGTGGGGGAGTCAGGGTGGCAGGGTGGGGTATGCAGGGTGGCAGGGTGGGGTATGCAGGGTGGCAGGGTGGGGGAGTCAGGGTGGCAGGGTGGGGGAGTCAGGGTAGCAGGGTGGGGGAGTCAGGGTGGCAGGGTGGGGTATACAGGGTGGCAGGGTGGGGGAGTCAGGGTGGCAGGGTGGGGGAGTCAGGGTGGCAGGGTGGGCGAAGCAGGGTGGATGGTTGGTCGGCGGCAGGGTGGCAGGGTGGGGTATGCAGGGTGGCAGGGTGGTCGGAGGCAGGGTGGCAGGGTGGGGTATGCAGGGTGGCAGGGTGGTCGGAGGCAGGGTGGCAGGGTGGGGTATGCAGGGTGGCAGGGTGGTCAGAGGCAGGGTGGCAGGGTGGGCGAGGCAGGGTGGCAGGGTGGGCGAGGCAGGGTGGCAGGGTGGGATATGCAGGGTGGCAGGGTGGGGTATGCAGGGTGGCAGGGTGGTCGGAGGCAGGGTGGCAGGGTGGTCGGAGGCAGGGTGGCAGGGTGGGTGAGGCAGGGTGGCCGGAGGCAGGGTGGCAGGGTGGTCGGAGGCAGGGTGGCAGGGTGGGGTATGCAGGGTGGCAGGGTGGTCGGAGGCAGGGTGGCAGGGTGGGCGAGGCAGGGTGGCAGGGTGGTCGGAGGCAGGGTGGCAGGGTGGGCGAGGCAGGGAAGCAGGATGGTCGGAGGCAGGGTGGGCGAGGCAGGGTGGCAGGGTGGTCGGAGGCAGGGTGGCAGCGTGGTCGGAGGCACGGTGGGCAAGGCAGGGTGGCAGGGTGGTCGGAGGCAGGGTGGCAGCGTGGTCGGAGACAGGGTGGGCGAGGCAGGGTGGCAGGGTGGTCGGAGGCAGGGTGGCAGCGTGGTCGGAGGCAGGGTGGGCGAGGCAGGGTGGCAGGGTGGTCGGAGGCAGGGTGGCAGGGTGGAAAAGGCAGAGGGGGTAGAGGAGAGCCACAGCACAGGGAGCCTGTCAGATCGCATGCTCCTGCACTTTATTATCTTATGATTAAATATGTACCAGGGCCAGACGAGACACACACACACGTAAAACACACAAGTAAAACACACACGTAAAACACACACGTAAAACACACATGTAAAACACACAAGTAAAACACACATGTAAAACACACATGTAAAACACACACGTAAAACACACATGTAAAACACACAAGTAAAACACACATGTAAAACACACATGTAAAACACACAAGTAAAACACACATGTAAAACACACAAGTAAAACACACATGTAAAACACACATGTAAAACACACAAGTAAAACACACATGTAAAACACACATGTAAAACACACATGTAAAACACACATGTAAAACACACAAGTAAAACACACATGTAAAACACACATGTAAAACACACATGTAAAACACACATGTAAAACACACATGTAAAACACACATGTAAAACACACATGTAAAACACACATGTAAAACACACAAGTAAAACACACATGTAAAACACACACGTAAAACACACAAGTAAAACACACACGTAAAACACACATGTAAAACACACATGTAAAACACACATGTAAGACACACATGTAAAACACACATGTAAAACACACATGTAAAACACACATGTAAAACACACATGTAAAACACACAAGTAAAACACACATGTAAAACACACATGTAAAACACACATGTAAAACACACAAGTAAAACACACATGTAAAACACACACATAAAACACACACGTTCACACGCAGCACACCCATGCTGTACGGCGCTACACAGGGGTGAAGGGATCCCTTTGTGCGCTCAGCATGCATAAACACACAATAACATTTACCAGTGTGTTTCCTGTATCACAGGCAGACGATGGTGTGCAGTGAGAGGTACAGTAGGAACATGGTTGAGTCTCAGCCCACTCCCCTTCTCCACATGCGTTCAGTGGTGCAGAGGAAGGGAGTCTCATTAGTACACTAACCTGTCTCACTGGTCAGGGAGGGGATGGGGACAGATCTGTGTAAATGAACTTCTCCTACATTGGAATAAAGATCTCAAAAGCAACCTGCTTCTCCAGTGCCAGGGTTCCTCCGTGTTATTCTCTGTACACCACAGTTATGTTAGCCTGGGTGCCAGTCTGTTTCTGCTCTCTTGCCAACTCCTTCGTTTTGCTTGGGAATGACTATGGAGAAGACAAAAACACAAACAGATCTGGGACCAGGCTATAGTTATATTGGTTGCTTTGATGCAACACAATAGGCTGAAGATGATGCGCTTCAGTGCCCTGACAGGTGATTGGTTCACATGGTTGATTGGTTTGTTTTATTTATCCTCCTCTGTTACAGAAGAGACACGGCATGTTTTCCCAGATGATGAAAAACTATATGTGTTAATGTTAATGTAGGCCTGGTTGTCAGGGAGTTGTCAGGGCGTTGTCAAGGCGTTGTCAGGGCAGATCTACCTCAAGACATGGTGATGAGACACGCACACACGCACGCACACATGAGCACACGCGCACACACGCACACACACACGCACACACACACACACACACACACACACACACACACACACACACACACACACACACACGGCCATATGCATCACAATGGATTACCATTGACAGCTCCCCTTCTCAATAATGGATGGGTAAAATTCACTTTTTCCCTCATTGCCGAGCAAAAAGGCTTTTCGGGGGGCTCTTAAAGGATGAGACGGAGCAACAAAGCAGTCATTTCCCCAGTGGCGCCTGCTGTCTTTGATTGCAAGTACGCTTCACGAGGATCCTTCAGGCTTAAGGCAATGCACATATTTCCTCAGAGGCAGGGGGCCTTAACCCTGAGTCTCTCTCTGTCTGTCTGCAGGACTACAGACCCAGGGCCAGCCAGGCCCTCGCAGGTTAGAGAGAGAGGAACGCTTAACGCCTTAACACTGCAGCCACGCATAGCATCGTCACGGCCACTGGGCTTTATTAGACAAATCCAATCACTTTCTCATTTTGTAGCAGAATGATTTAGGACTGAAGCGGAATATGTTTTCTCATGCTCCCCATCAAATGAGACATATGATGTGCTTACTTCTCCGCTGGCGTTGGAGTGGGTGACAAGCCTTGGATGGTCTCCTGGGGTCAGGAGAAGAAGCTGCTTTGGCCTGAGGATGGAAGATTTAAATGGCGTGGTGACGGTGCGACAGTCTGCTCTCCCTCCATCTCTGTGTGACAAGGACGAGCCACTACAACAGGACTCTCTCTGTGGCCATCACACACACTTGTGGATGGATCTGAGAGTCCTGACCCCCCCCCCCCTCTCCACACACACACACACACACACACACAGGGACACACACAGGGACCAACACACTTCCATACACACGCCCCAGCAGCCTGCAGACAAAGGTCCGTCTGCTGAGAGAATCCTGCAGCAGGGAAGACAGGGGAAGCCTGCCCACGGACAGGAAGAGAGATGGAGAGAGAGAGAGAGATGGAGGGAAAGCGGAAAAAGGGACCCCCAGGGGACCTGAGGGAAGAGGAGGGACAGCAATCTGTCCCTGGTGGAGTTAGTGTACTGTATGAGTGGCCTCACGTGTGGCTGTCTGTCTGTGTGTGAGTCCATAGATCTGCCTGCCTGTCTGTCTGTCTGTTTGCACAGGGTTAAAGGGTGTTTGTTTGTGATTAATTGTTTGTTTTTTATGTTCCGTATGCATTTTATTTTACTGTGTGCGTGCGTGCGTGCGTGTGCGTGTGCGGTGCGTGCGTGCGTGTGTGTGTGTGTGTGTGTGCGTGTGTGCGGTGCGTGCGTGTGTGTGTGTGCGTGCGTGCGTGTGTGTGTATGTGTGTGTGTGTGTGTGTGTGTGTATGTGTGTGTGTGCGTGTGTGTGTATGTGTGTGTGTGTGTGTGTGTAGTATGTTGCAAGCGAGCAGCACGGGGAGCAGATGGTGAGGAGAAAGGCTGGGAAAGTTTAATCCTATCAGATGGATTGGCTCTTCTCCATCTGGTTAATCCACACAGAATTTCAACACGGGCGAAACAGGCGATTTAGGCCAAGATTACTGTCACAGATTGCTGGCCCAGCCCCTCCTCATCCCTCCTCATCCCTCCTAGTTTACCACTGGGCCAAATTGCATTATGGTCGGACTTCCACAATAAGCAAGGTAGGAGAGGAGCCTCAGCCTGAGGAGAGAGACTCATCTCAGTTCATCCCACTGAATACTACGGGATTACTTTTCCTCTCGCAAAGCTGACCTGACCAATAAGTGTAAAATAAAGAAGATTAAACATGTGTTTATTTGAGGTTTGAAAGGCTATATTTTTATTTAAGGGAAAATCTACTCAAAAACGATATTTTTTATTTTTTTTTCATTAGTCCGCAGTTGATACCATTCCAAAAGGTTTTGCGTGTCAGCAGTCAAGTTCTCAAGATCTTGAACCTTCAAGAAGCAAAGTGTCCCCGGCAGCATCATCATCATGAGAGAAGTGTGTTTTGCCGCAATCTTAAAGGACTTTTAAGAGGCACTGGGTGTGATTTCCAGCTGCAATAGATGCCCTGCTTTTCTGCTTGATCTCCATTCAGAGCTGTTAAAACCACCATCACTCTTCTGTGGGGCATGGTGTGTGTGTGTGTGTGTGTGTGTGTGTGTGTGTGTGTGTGTGTGTGTGTGTGTGTGTGTGTGTGTGTGTGTGTGTGTGTGTGTGTGTGTGTGTGTGTGTGTGTGTGTGTGTGTGTGTGTGGAGCACGGCTCTGCACTCTTAGTTGGATCCAGCTGTGGGAGGTTTTTGTATGTTTTCGGTTTCCTGCTTTGGCCCCATGCTTATAGACTGAGAGGTGTCAAATCACAAGAGCCCATTTTCTAGCACACATACATGCGCGCACACACACACGCACACACACACGCGCGCGGCATGTATATATGCGCACACACACAACGAGCCCTGTGACCCCGTGTTCCCGTGGGAGAAGGTTGGGAAGCCCCAAACCTCCCTGTGACCCAGGAACACAGCCATACCTCCTGTCACCAGCGTGATACGGTGTCAAAGTACAACATCATCTGCAGCCTCCCTCTCCATGCAGAATACACTACCACAGGTCTAGATCCAGGACTACAGCGTGTGTGTGTGTGTGTGTGTGTGTGTGTGTGTGTGTGTGTGTTTCTGCGTCCTTGCACACATTCCACACACAAACGTGAACATGGAATGTCCTGTTCCTGTGGTATTCCCTTTAAGGCTCAGTGCTCCTGTCCTTGTCCTGTGTGTCATCAGTGTTCCATGTTCTTTCTTAGATGTTATTGGGCTACTTGATTCTTACTGTGCAACTAACCTCCTAGACAGAGGTGGTCTAACCGTAAGCTGCCTGTCTGTCTCTCCCTCCCTCCTCTCCACCCTCCCTCCTCTTCGCCCTTCTCCTCTCCACCCTCCCTCCTCTCCACCCTGCCTCCTCTCCTCCCTTCTCCTCTCCACCCTCCCTCCTCTCCACCCTGCCTCCTCTCCTCCCTTCTCCTCTCCACCCTCCCTCCTCTCCACCCTCCCTCCTCTCCGCCCTTCTCCTCTCCAACTCCCCTCCACTGCCCTGTCCCTGGAAGCAGCTGCCCCCTGCATCAAAGCTATCAGCCCCAGTGAGGGCTGGACAACAGGGGGCGCAACTGTCATCATCATAGGGGACAACTTCTTTGACGGCCTACAGGTCATCTTTGGCACCATGCTGGTCTGGAGTGAGGTGAGTACATGACGATACACACACACACACACACACACACACACACACACACACACACACACACACACACACGTTCACACACACACACACACACACACACACGCACAAACTCTCATCCCTCCACACAAACAACCCCTGAATATTGACCATAGAAGTGTATTGCATTGTCTGTCTTTACAGTTCACAGTACTGAAGGTCATGACAATACATTCTCTACATTTCCATCATGAAAGGGGGAGTGAGTCAGTCCAACTATGCCAGCTGTGGTAAAGGCCATACCACTCTCCCCCCAGATGAAACCAACTCACATAAAACACTGATGGAAATATCAACAAACCATCTGGACCAAAGAGAATTCTGCGGTTGTTGAAATACTGTGAAGTGTAGCTTTCTTCCAGAAATATGAAGCAAGACTTTTGACTTTTGCAATTTCTGGTTTTGAAACTTTAGAAGAGACAAAAGCCCTGTGTTAGTTCAACTTACACAATCAAATAACAACGTTTACTGTTCCAATGACTTCTGTCCATTTAACAGACAGGTTATTTAACATAAATGCAGGGGGCATTTTCATCGGCAAACAAAAGCACTGTTAGAATACGCCATTTTCTCCTGTACAATACATTCCAATTGAATTTGACCTTGCACACTCTTTGCGATGATGAGGAGTGGTCCTGCCTCAGCCATTAAAAGGTGTAATGGTTGCTGGTGGACTGTCTTCATTCTCCCTGCAGCAGAAGATCTGAATATGAAAGGCAGGCTAAGCGCTCTGTAAGGGACAGTTTAAAGGCATGTAAAATGCTGGTGGCTGTGTGGGCTTTAAAGACGGCGCTGGTGTGTCTGTGTGTGTGTCTGTGTGTGCGTGTGTGTGTGCGTGCGTGTGTGTGTGTGCGTGCGTGTGTGTGTGTGTATGTGTGTGTGTGTGTGTGTGTGTGTGTGTGTGTGTGTGTGTGTGCCGGAGCTAGATTGCTCTCTCATCTGTGTGTTGTATGCCTCACTCACACACCATCACACACACTCCCATCTCTTGGAGCTCTCCAGTCATCACAGGGGCCAATCAGAGGACAAATTCAGCTCCTATTTATTCAGTGCAGCTCTCTGATGTGCTTCTGATCCTCTCAATTAGCTTCCATATAGGACTGGTGACTTGGGCTGTGGGATGGAGACTGGAGACTGAAGACTGGGGGCTGGGGGATGGAGACTGGGGACTAGGGGCTGGAGACTGAAGACTGGGGGCTGGGGGATGGAGACTGGGGACTAGGGGATGGAGACTGGAGACTGGGGGCTGGGGGATGGAGACTGGGGACTAGGGGCTGGAGACTGAAGACTGGGGGCTGGGGGATGGAGACTGGGGACTAGGGGATGGAGACTGGAGACTGGGGGCTGGGGGATGGAGACTGGGGACTAGGGGCTGGAGACTGAAGACTGGGGGCTGGGGGATGGAGACTGGGGACTAGGGGATGGAGACTGGAGACTGCAGGCTGGGGGCTGGGGGCTGGAGACTGGGGACTGGGGGATGGAGACTGAAGACTGGAGACTGGGGGCTGGGGGATGGAGACTGGAGACTGGAGACTGGGGGATGGGGGATGGAGACTGGGGGCTGGGGGATGGAGACTGGAGACTGGAGACTGGGGGATGGGGGCTGGAGACTGGAGACTGGGGGATGGGGGATGGAGACTGGAGACTGGAGACTGGGGGATGGAGACTGGGGGATGGAGACTGGAGACTGGGGGATGGGGGATGGAGACTGGAGACTGGGGGATGGGGGATGGAGACTGGAGACTGGGGGATGGGGGATGGAGACTGGGGATGGAGACTGAAGACTGGAGACTGGGGACTGGGGGCTGCAGACTGGAGACTGGAGACTGGGAGATGGGGGATGGAGACTGGGAACTGGGGGATGGAGACTGAAGACTGGGGGATGGAGACTGGAGACTGGAGACTGCGGGCTGGGGGCTGGGGACTGGGGACTGGGGGCTGGAGACTGGAGACTGGGGGCTTGGGGATGGGGACTGGGGGATGGAGACTGAAGACTGGGGGCTGGGGGATGGAGACTGGAGACTGCGGGCTGGGGGCTGGAGACTGGGGACTGGGGGCTGGAGACTGGGGGCTGGAGACTGGGGACTGGGGGCTGGGGGATGGAGACTGGGGACTGGGGGATGGAGACTGAAGACTGGGGGCTGGGGGATGGAGACTGGAGACTGCGGGCAGGGGGCTGGAGACTGGGGGCTGGAGACTGAAGACTGGGGGCTGGGGGATGGAGACTGGAGACTGCGGGCTGGGGGCTGGAGACTGGAGACTGGGGGCTGGGGATGGAGACTGGAGACTGGGGCTGGGGAAATGGAGACTGGGGCTTGGGAAATGGAGACTGGAGCTGGGGGCTGGAGACTGGGGCTGGGGCATGGAGACTGGGGCTGGAGACTGGGGCTGGGAGCTGGAGACTGGGGCTGGAGACTGGGGCTGGGGGGAATATGAGGGGAATATGTTATGTTATTGCTACCATTAGCAAGTGCAGTGAGGAATAGTAAGGTGAAGGTTTACATAATGTTTTAGTACATCTTTATGTTTGGCCACATCAGGATGAGTAGACCTTACACCTTACGCTATGGTCCACATCTGGAGCACATTTATAGCAGAACCCCCTCAGCCCTCTCTCGCCTCTCCCAGTAGCCAGAGGGGAATTAGAGGATGGAGGGGGTTAGGGGATGGAGGGGGGTTAGGGGATGGATGGGGGTTAGGGGATGGAGGCGGGGGTTAGGGGATGGAGGGGGGTTGGAGGCTGGAGTGGGTTAGGGCATGGAGGGCGGTTTGGGGCTGGAGGGGGGTTAGGGGCTGAAAGGGGGTAAGGGGATGGAGGGGGGTTAGGGGCTGGAGGGGGGTTAGGGGATGGAGGATGGTTAGGGGATGGAGGGGGGTTAGGGGATGGATGGGGTTAGGGGATGGACGGGGGTTACGCGTTGGGGGGGTTAGAGGCTGGAGTGGGTTAGGGGATGGAGGGGGGTTAGGGGCTGGAGGGGGGTTAGGGGATGGAGGGGGGTTAGGGGATGGAAGGTGGTTTGGGGATAGAGGGTAGTTAGGGGCTGAAGGGGGGGTAAAGCGATGGAGGGAGGTTAGGGGCTGAAGGGGATGTAAGGGGCTAAAGGGGGGTTAGGGGCTGAAGGGGGTAAGGGGAAGGATGGGGTTTAGGGGATGGAGGGGGGTAAGGGGATGGAGGGGGGTTAGGGGCTGAAGGGGGGGTCAGGGTTTGGAGGGGGGGTAAGGGTTTGGATAGGGGTTAGGGGCTGAAGGGGTGGTTATAGGGGATGGAGGACTGGAGGGCAGGGCAAGCCTTGTAACTGTAGTGCTGGTAAAAAGCAGCCTGTACGAGGCCAAAGTTGATTTCCTCTACCTGCCATTCAGTGTGCAGGCTAATGAGCTGATCCAATCTTCAACACACTCCACTCTGCTCTCCTCTCCCCCGCCGGCCAGGGATTCAGCTATAATAATCACTGCTTATTTATTAGACTTTTAAATTGCAGAACCATGTTGGCATAATGTTAATACGCGGGTTTCGAGTCCCACACATGCTTGCCGTTAAACGCTTGGCTCTGTATTTTTGTTGTATTTATTCTTTTAATTTGTAGAATAATTGCAGTTTAATTCAACCTTGGCTAGTGGAATAGGAACCTTTGCTACAGCAGTTCCCCAGCGCCAAAGGGTTCAGAGCCAGTCATGGTCATGGGGTAATGGCTGAAGCCAGCGGGAGAGAGACGGGACGGGGGTCAGAAATAGCACTGATTAGGCCTCCGGGGGCAGATTTGCCTGAGTTGTCCAGCTGCCCTGCCCTGCCCTCCCTGCCTGTTGACCCACCCTCAATCCTCAGCCCAGGGTTTATTTTAGAGGACACAGACAGAGGTAGAGGTAGAGGCAGACCCTCCTGTCTCCTCACCCCGTAGCGCTGGAGTAAAGCCAGGGGTGGAAAAGTACCCAATGGTCATACTTGAGTACAAGTAAAGATACCTTAATAGAAAATGGCTCAAGTAAAAGTGAAAGTCACCCAGTAAAATCCTACTTGAGAAAAAGCCTGGTTTGGTTTTAAATATAGTTAAGTATCAAAAGTAAAAGTAAAAGTATAAATCATTTCAAATTCCTTAAGGAAACCAGATCATTTTTATATTATTTTGATTATGGATAGCCAGGGGCACACTCTAACCCTCAGACATCATTTACAAATGAAGGATGTGTTTAGTGAGTCTGCCAGATCAGAGGCAGTAGGGATGACCAGGGATGTTTCTCTTGATAAGTGTGTGAATTGGATCATTTTCCTGTCCTGCTAAGCATTCAAAATGTAATGAGTACTTTTGGGTGTCAGGGAAAATGTATGGAGTAAAAAGTACATAATGTTCTTTAGGACTGTAGTGAAGTATAAAGTTGTTCAAAATATGAATGCTAATGTAAAGTACAGATACCAAAAAAAAAGACTTAAGTCGTCAAGTATTTTTTATGAAGTACTTTACGTCACTGAGTATAGCCTACATAGAACTACTGCTCCAGTGTCCCGTCTAGTCCTCAGCATTCTCTGCTGGTCTCAGAGGCTGGTTGGTTGGAGTGCTGTTCGGCCCTTGGTCCGATGTAGGAAGTGCCGGGGCCCCACAGTGTGTTTCCAATTACCGCCCTCCCATACCGGAGAGGCCAGGGGTGAGGCTATGTTAGCTCCCTGCTCTCAGGGCCTCGAGGGCCCTCCAATATCACCCAGCCAGCCAGCCCCCCCCCCACCCCCTGTACCCCCGATACTGATCAGCCCTGCAGAGCTGTGATAACCGTCGGCCAGGCATAATGAACACACACTGATCCTTGTCATGCTGTTCCCCTAGCCCTTCTCAAGCTCCATGTTTATGTACCTTCTGTAACACACAGCCTCTCCAGGTGTGCGGGGAGCTATGGCTCCTGTCCAACAATACCACTCTCACTTTGGATGTGTGTGCGTGCGTGTGTCTGTGTGCTCTTTAACACCACAGACTCACAACACTTTTCAACAACTCACGAGGTCCTTTGCTGCTGCGGTGCAGATGACA
This sequence comes from Oncorhynchus mykiss, assembly GCF_013265735.2. Classification (NCBI taxonomy): domain Eukaryota; kingdom Metazoa; phylum Chordata; class Actinopteri; order Salmoniformes; family Salmonidae; genus Oncorhynchus; species Oncorhynchus mykiss. The sequence goes on along the minus strand of NC_048576.1, from coordinate 54,720,460 downwards.
CAGTCCACTCATAAACGCCCTTCATTCACCACAAGTCATCAAATCCATAAACGTGTTGTTTGCGTGTCTGACGGCATTGTGGACAGTTTGTCCTGCTCTCCTTTCCCTCCAGCCGTCCCTCTTCTCTCCTTCAGTGTGAAGGGTATTTACCCTGGCAGACAATAGAAAGGGATCGGCGGAGGCTCATTGAGGTGAAGTGTTTGTTTGCTGTGTTGAAGAGCACCACTCACACACCCAAACTCTGACTCAGGGGAGGAGAGGAGATCGGAGGAGAGGGGAGGGGAGAGCGAACCGAGTCTGTAGAGAACACAACTGCAGAAGTCATAGACTTGGACTAACGGTTGCCTGTTTCCTTCTCTTTCTTTCTTTCTTTCTTTCTTTCTTTCTTTCTTTCTTTCTTTCTTTCTTTCTTTCTTTCTTTCTTTCTTTCTTTCTTTCTTTCTTTCTTTCTTTCTTTCTTTCTTTCTTTCTTTCTTTCTTTCTTTCTTTCTTTCTTTCTTTCTTTCTCTCTCTCTCTCTCCCTCTCTCTCTCTCTCTCTTGCTCTCTCTCTCTTCTGTGCGCTCTCGCTCTCCTCCTGCAGCTCATCACACCCCATGCCATCCGGGTGCAGACTCCGCCCCGCCACATCCCAGGGGTGGTAGAGGTGACCCTCTCCTACAAGTCCAAGCAGTTCTGTAAAGGCACGCCCGGACGCTTCATCTACACAGGTCAGTTTCCCTCCCGCTCACAATAATATAATAATAATGAAGAGGAAGAGTTGAGTTGGAGTTGCAAGCGTCATGCACTACTTACCGTACATCCTTACAGGGGACCTTACAGGTCGTCCAACTCTTCCAGAGTATCACAATTATTTAAAGTGCTGAAGCAGCATCATCTGTCTATACAGGACTACACAGTACAGGTTATTACAGACAGAGAATAGACCGTTTCATATCAGTATTTTGAGAGCCTTGTGTTAAGTACACAGTATGTAGCCATCGCTCCGCCATTGCTGGTAGCTGGAATTCTATCATGTTCGCCCGTGTTGCAGTGTAGAGAATCATTTTACATGCTGTGAAATACGGTTCAAATAACGAGACAAAAAAAATACGCAAAAGTGATAGTTAAGGCGGAAAGCATAGAAATAGCACATAGAACAGATCTACCACCTACCAGACTTGATTTCAATGACAGTGACAGATCTATAACTCAAATGTGGTCGGGCCGCCTACGAAGATATTTAATGAACCTTTAAAGAACCACCATCTGCAAGGTGAGAGATCCAACAGCAGAGTTGAGCACAGGAGTGCAGAACGGACCAGAGCTTGCTGTTATCAACTCCAAAGTACGGAACAGAAAACACAGTTAGCTGCACACTGAGAGCCTCTCCAGCTCTCTGTCTCTCTCTGTAGCTGTGTGATTCACAGTGGATGACAGGGGCTTCCTAGCAAACACAGGCCTATCTGGCCTAAGAATCCCACCTATTTCCTCTGTGTGGAGGTTAATGCTCGGCACGGCGCTCTCACAAGCAGTGACATCCTGTACAATCCAGTAGATAAGGCCAATAGAGAACTTATCTCGCTTATAGGAAGGAAAGAGGGGCCTGATTCATCCGTCAGTGAGCAGAGCCACTAGCCCAGCTCTGCCTGCCTGCCTGGCTCTATAGCCATGTGTTTATGTGCAGAAATTAGCAGGGAGTTATACGGAGCGCTTGTATGCCAAGAGGCTGAGAAAGGGTTGTGTGTTGCAGCACAGGCAGTAACCCCCGTTGCTTTAACAGTAACAGGGAGGCCTGTTGGACTAGCAGGAAGGTAGGCTACAGCACCCACTCTGTGAATGGGAGGTTCAGAGGGAGGCCAATGTTGACTTAATTACTGTAGATTGGGAGATTGTAACGACAAATGCTCGTAAAAGCGTTACAATTAAGCTAGGAAAACAGTCTGGGCTTTATAGGCCTCCATCTTGAAGCCATTTGAAGAAAGTGAATCCGTCCAGAACGTGAGCGAATGCGTGTTGGGTTCACACAGACACACACACACACACACACACACACACACACACACACACACACACACACACACACACACACACACATACGCATACACACACGTAAATGCACAAACACACACATTTACACTTTTAAGATGTTAAGAATGTACAATCCCGTAGAGAAATAAGTATCTGCAAAAACAAGCAATCTTTCATTCTCTGGTGCTCTTTTTCATAGCAACACACAAACACACAAACACACACACAAACACACACACAAACACACACACATACACACACACACACACACACACACCCCGTGCTGAAACTGAAACAGTGGTGGATTCTGCCCTCCCTGGGCTCACAACCTCGTTTCACCTAATTGAAAATTATAAGAGATGCCCTGGAGGAGAAATTTGTTTGTAATAAGTTGTACATAATGGAGGAACCTGGCTGCAAACCATTTCACTGAGCTCTCTTAGTGGGTGGAACCAATCCCAGAGCAATTTTAGACTCCTGTAATGGCTGTGGCCTTATTCCCTCTTCTGCACTTTTCCTCTCTTCCCTCGGAAAGAGGAAGGGAGGAGGGAGAGAGGAACACTTCTGCAGTGAAGTGGCCCCCTTCCTCGCTCTCATTTTTATTTCTCTCATACTCACACTTGTATGCTCTTAGGCATGTCTATACAAATACAATGCACGCACACAGACGCAAACACACAGACGCACGCACACACACACACACACGCACGCGTGCACGTACGCACGCACGCTCGCACACACACACACACACACACACACACACACACACACACACACACACACACACACACACACACACACACACACACACACACACACACACACACACACACAGCGGAGGGTGTGGGTGACAATGGGAGGCCACACTCATTAATATTGATCCTCTTGACACAGGTCCACAATGCCACACAGTAGGGCACCATCCAGTGTGTGTGTGTGTGTGTCTGTGTTGTACACAGTTTCTACTCACGCCACACCTCATATAATTTCCTTCACCAGTAAGATGATGTAAAACATGTTTTAGTGTTATGTTACCATGCTCAGCCCACACCCATGTTGGGACTACTTTCTCTCTCTGTGGGCTGTGTGACACTATGCAAGGCAGTGACTCTGCACCCTAACCAAGCCCTGCTGTAAATGGCTGGCTGTGGAATGGGGAAGTCTCATTACCCAGAAATGATTTTTAATCATCTTTGGTTGCTGGGCGGGCTGGGCCGTTCCTCCCGCAGGCTACCTGACTCCATCCATACAGGCCTGTCTGGCTGCTAAGTGCTTTTTTCAAGTGGGCGGAGATGAACCCTGACCCTCTCATTTGCCAATTTCTTCAACATGTGAATTAGGAAATTCGATACGGCCCAGCGGTTACCTCACCCCGCGTCAAGGTCGACTTCTCTCCCCGGGTGAAAGGTCATAGCTGGGAGCGCTCACTGGCTCTCCGTCGGATTCCGTCTGTTTTTGTTGTTGTTGCTCTAGTCCCCCCTCTGGCAGAGCAATTAACCACATTACACTCTGCACCAACGAGAGCCCCGAGTTGAAAGTAATTCTACATATTTTTTTTTAAATGAAGAGAGAAAGTGTCTGTAATGTGGCTGGCAGATGGGATTCCACGGAGCGCCTTATGCTGCTTGATCTGAGCGGTGAGAAATGTACACGTGAGCCACATATTCCTAATAATACACAGCTGGGCCTTCTCCGTGCACCGGCTCTCACACACGCTCAGCGTCTTATCCTCTCAGGTCTCTGACATGCGATCAAACTCCTCTACCTCCAGCACAGAGACATCACACTGTGTTGACTGGGTTGGGCAGCACACCCATGCCACCTCTCTCCACGGTCCCAATGCCGTGTCCTTTGTGTCCCTCCTGTCCCTCAACCTCTCCTGGCCTCGGCCCCAGTGAGGCACCAGTCAGGCCTGCTGAGTAGAACTCACCACCAGAGATCTGCCTCTAAACCCCATTCATTTTCCTCTGTTGTCTCCAGTCGGCACCTCGTGGTGGGTTGACTGGGCTCCTGTGCCAGTGTGCAGTGCACCCGTCCTGGGCATGGGTGGGTGGGTGGGTGGCAGCTGGACGCCTTGCCACCCGTAGGACAGCTGGCAGCACTAATCATTTGCTGCCGTGGAGACGGAGCGCGGCGGAGTTGAGGGCCAAATTAAATCAATACAGGCATCGGCATGAACGTCTCTCAAGCACACACCCCCCCCCCCCCCCCAGCCCCTACGACTGGGCCAGGCAGAAATCAATGGCTACCTGGTAACCACGGGGTTCATGTCAGCTGCCACTGGCCAGCGAATCAGTCAGACAGAGGGATTCCAACCCTTCTCCTACAGCAGGGTTAATGAAAAGCTAGTAGGCTGGAGATCACTGCAGTGTTATAGTGGAGTGGGTGTAGTCACCACCTGTGACTTACTGTAAACACTGAGGATTATTTCTCTCTTCTCTCTGTCTCGCCCTCTCGCTCTCGTTATGTTCTGTCACAGAGGTGACTCGAGTCGGACTCACATCACCAATTTGATGACTTGAGACTCGACTTGGTCTTGTAGCCTCAAGACTCGGGGCTCGACGTCGACCTGTGACTGATGACTTGAAATGATCTGGCCAGGTTTTGTAACGTTTTGTCCCTCATTTTGTGGCACAGAGTCTGCGTGGATTAGTCTCCATGAGGCCAGAGACAGTAGCCACAGCATCACACTTGCAACAACAACAAAAAAACGAGCAACAGATTGACTAGTGAAACGCACACGCGGCCCTCTGATTGGACCAGCAAACTGTCAATCAACAAGTTGGGTGAGCTAGAGAACAGATTGCTGATTTGCTGTACAGCTATTGGATCAGGGGTGCAGCATAAACGTCAAAGTCTAGGGAGAGAGAATTGCCTTAAATCAATATGCAGCTCCAACATTTTTTGGGGGTGATCAAGAATATGAATTGTTTACTTTGCAAGCTCATCAGCAATGAGGCATCAAGCAACAATGACTACATACCCTTAATAGTCTTTTGGTATGTCAAGATGTACTTATGAAGCTTGCATATGGAATTTGTTGTTAAACTTGACTTGACTTGGGGAAAAAAGGTGCGACTCGACTCGACTTGACCTGATCGTTGAACGCACGACTTGGACTTGATTCGACTTGAGACTCGGAACCTTGTGACTTGAGACTTGAGACTTGCCTGTGACTCGAGTAACAGTGACTTGGCGACATGGCGGCAAAAACAATGAACAAAAATGCAAATAAGGAGATCATTATCACTCCCCCTGGCACACACTCACTCCCCCTGGTCCTCAGTGTGTTCTGGCAGTGGTTGTAGTGTGCCGTTGACTCTCAGCCACCGCCACCGTGTGACATATGTGCTGTTGAGAATGGCGTCTGGTGGAGGTGTCATGTCACCTGTGAAACACAACGTTGATGTCACCGCTCTGTGTTACACAAAGTGCCAAGTGACAATCAATAAACAAATAGAAAGCAAAGATGCAGCACGTGTGACTTGAGTGTGTGTGTGTGTGGGTGTGTGCGTGCGTGCGTGTGCGTGCATGCGTGTGTGTGTGTGTGTGTGTCTGCTTACTGTAATGCCTGACTCCCTGCACAATTAGGGGCTAGGCTGAACTGATGATAAAGCCAAACGCCTTAGGGGGAGCAGCATATCACACATACACACACTCCCACACACATACACTCTGTTGTTTGTAGAACCATATCCCCAGCCTGAGAAATGACACATAGCCCTTTTCTCTCCATATCTTTTCTCTAATTCATCTCAGATAAGAGACAGTAGTTGCACCAGAGAGAGATATGGAGAGAGAGAGAGTGAGAGAGAGAGAGCAGAGAGAGAGAGCAGAGAGAGAGAGAGAGAGAGAGAGAGAGAGAGAGAGAGAGACAGAGAGAGAGAGAGAGAGAGAGAGGGAGAGAGACAGAGAGAGAGAGACACAGAGAGAGAGACACAGAGAGAGAGAGAGACAGAGAGAGAGAGAGAGAGACACAGGGAGAGAGAGAGAGAGACACAGAGAGAGAGAGAGAGAGAGAGAGAGACACAGAGAGAGAGAGAGAGAGACACAGAGAGAGAGAGAGAGAGAGAGAGACACAGAGAGAGAGAGAGAGAGAGAGAGAGAGAGAGAGGGATATGGCAGAGCAAAGAACAGGAATCTTCTCTCCCTGAATTCTCCTAATTGAATTCATACAGTGTCGCTGCTGTACAGTTTACACAAGAGGAGTGAAGTGGGGAGCAAGGCCATTGGAAGGTAGAACTGTGCATCTGCAAGCCTCTACCGTCCCTTTATCTCCTCCCCCGTTTAACAGTCAGTGGATGGAGCCTATGTTGATCGCCTAATACATCCTTTCACAGTTGACTCACAGCTCACTGCGCCAAAAACAAGCCAGGTACAAATTCTAGAAGAAACAAGCAGTCCGTTTTCGATATGGATTTCAGGCATACATGTCATTTCTCCCTCCGAGCACAAGGCCTCATTTAGCTCCGACGGAGAAGAAAAAGACACACAAAAAATCCCTACAGGGTGTATGGAAAAATGTATAAATATAAGATTGTATTCTATTGATCCCAAAGTGGTATGGGCTTGGAAAAAATAACTCATCTATAATAAGGAGAAGAATGAAGCAATAATTCAGAGGTATTGAGCGCCGGGCTGCTGAGCGTATCGATTCCCAGCCGCAGCCATGAGATCACACCTGAGAAACATGGAGCCCTAGGGGGGAGGAGAGGAGAGGCTGCGCTGCATTCCCTCGCTCATTACCACTCCGCTCACTCTCCCCCATTCTCCTCTCTTCTCCCCCGTTCTCCTCCTTTCTCCCCTGTTCTCCCCTCTTCTCCCCTGTTCTCCCCTCTTCTCCCCCGTTCACCCCTATTCTCCCCCGTTCACCCCTATTCTCCCCTCTTCTCCATCGTTCTCCCCTCTTCTCCCCTGTTCTCCCCTCTTCTCCCCTGTTCTCCCCTCTTCTCCCCTGTTCTCCCCTCTTCTCCATCGTTCTCCCCCGTTCACCCCTATTCTCCCCCGTTCACCCCTATTCTCCCCTCTTCTCCATCGTTCTCCCCTCTTCTCCCCCGTTCACCCCTATTCTCCCCCGTTCTCCCCTATTCTCCCCTCTTCTCCATCATTCTCCCCTCTTCTCCCCTGTTCTCCCCTCTTCTCCCCTGTTCTCCCCTGTTCTCCCCTCTTCTCCCCTGTTCTCCCCTCTTCTCCATCGTTCTCCCCCGTTCACCCCTCTTCTCCCCTGTTCTCCCCTCTTCTCCATCGTTCTCCCCCGTTCACCCCTATTCTCCCCCTTTCACCCCTATTCTCCCCCTTTCACCCCTGTTCTCCCCTCTTCTCCATCGTTCTCCCCTCTTCTCCCCTGTTCTCCCGTTCTCCCCTGTTCTCCCCTCTTCTCCCCTGTTCTCCTGTTCTCCCCTGTTCTCCCGTTCTCCCCTCTTCTCCCCTGTTCTCCCGTTCTCCCCTGTTCTCCCCTCTTCTCCCCTGTTCTCCCGTTCTCCCCTGTTCTCCCGTTCTCCCCTGTTCTCCTGTTCTCCCCTCTTCTCCATCGTTCTCCCCTCTTCTCCATCGTTCTCTCCTCTTCTCCATCGTTCTCCCCTATTCTCTCCTCTTCTCCATCGTTCTCCCCTATTCTCTCCTCTTCTCCATCGTTCTCCCCTATTCTCTCCTCTTCTCCATCGTTCTCCCCTATTCTCTCCTCTTCTCCATCGTTCTCCCCTATTCTCTCCTCTTCTCCACCGTTCTCTCCTCTTCTCCATCGTTCTCCCCTGTTCTCCATCGTTCTCCCCAAGTCCAGTCCAGACCAAAGCTTGTTAAACTGCAGCCCTAGCTATTACCACACACAGGAGGATTAGCAGGCTACGGTAGCTACCCCGCTAACACCTATCAGAACCTGAGGGAGCCCGGCCCAGTCCATTTACCACTCCCACCTGAGCTAGGGGAACATGCACTGGCCTGGTTAACACCAACAGGGGGGGAAACACACAAACCAAAAGAATAGAACAATGGAAGCAATGTTGGTGTTTTATCTCCATTTTATTTACTGTAAGCAGTGGAGGGCCAAGGCTATTGTGGAAGGGGCAGGTGAGGAGAATAGTGGGAAAATCCATACTGATCTAGTTCTGCTGGTTTTATATATATATATATATATATATATATACTGTATATATATATATATAGGTAAATATGTAAGTATATATGTAGATATCCAGGCCTATGCGGAACACTGCTCTAATAGTGATTTAGGCTCCCTCCCACTCCCCACACCGTGCTTTACACTGACATATTTTTTTATGGGGGGGGGGGGGTCTGACCCCACTCCTTACCCCCTCCACTCCTCCCCACATCAACCTCTTCTCCAGGTCATTATTGTGAAATATGATGAGGCCTGGATCTGCCCTAAAGAAATTTCAATGAGCATTGATCTGTGTGATTGCAAGGAATCCTTCACATAGTGGTTTGAGCAGGGGGGAGGGGGGGGGGGGGGGTTGTGTTCATTTATTTATTGCTGTTTAGTTTTAGTCGTTTGGATCCGATCTTCTTTGGGGGAGCACTGTCAGAACGCCTGTCCCTGTGATTCCATGGCTAGAGAGGCTTTATACACTAGTAGACTGTTGAAAATCCAGTGTTGACAACCAGGGGCCTAATCTTGGAGAATTCTCCTGAAGACCTCCTTTTTGCTAAAGTTTTTTGTTGTTGTGGTCAACTGTAACGGTAACCTGGTAATGTGTCGTTCTCTGACAGTGGTCGAGTAGGGTTACTAAGAAGTAGCAATGCCATGTTGCATTCTGGCCCTAATTGTATTTTTACCTTTATTTAACTACTCAGTTAAGAACAAATTCTTATTTTCAATGACGGCCTAGGAACAGTGGGTTGATTGCTTTGTTCAGGGGTAGAACAATAGATTTTTACCAGGGATTCGAACTTGCAACCTTGCGGTTACTAGTCCCAATGCTCTAACCACTGGGCTACCCTGCCACCCTTAATATAATAGGGTGCTCTAATTCTCCAAGGTCAAACATTAAGTAGACTCTAAGGTCAAACTCCTGTTCATATTGGGTCACTTTCATTTCTCTATTATGACTACAATACATTTTCTGGTCAGTAATTCCACCAATGACATTTTAGGGGTTGATTCGGTGCAAACCCGAGCTGCCCTGTGTGTTATTTCTGGTGTAAAACCACGAGCTAATGCAGCCCATGGAGTAACATAAACCAGCATCTCTTCCCCAAGTCAACACATGTGGTATTAATAAGTGGAAAACAATAAAACAGTTAAAGGAGGGAATTCTCCCGCACTATAAATACTCTCTGTGTGGTTTGAGTTGTTGCACATGCAGAGAGCGCCAGGCGGCAGAGGTACAGGAGGACGGATGGCCACCCAAACTCACTTCTCCATTCTCAACATGTTTATGTGGTCTTGTTTCACTAATATGATATCTATAGTGTTGTGTGTCTATAAACGGTCTGTTTCTGAAGACAAGATGGCAGGGTGTTTCCTGATAAGGTGGTGTTGGTTGTTTTTCCCTGAACACGATTGCTTTTGTAACCGTTTTGAAATCATTTTTTATAACGAGACAGATTAGCCACGCCGAATATAACTGGAGCTTTTGACTGCAATTGTCTATGTTTAATTTCATCTTTATTTAACGAGGCAAGTCAGTTAAGAACAAATTGTTATTTACAATGACGACCAAACCCGGCCAATTCCTCCCCTAACCCGGAACGACTCTGGGGCAATTGTGTGCCGCCCTCTGGGACTCCCGATCACAGCCGGTTGTGATACAGCCACTACGGGATCAAACCCGGGTCTGTAGTGACACGCCACTCGGTCCCCTATGACTGGACTATGATTATAAATTGCGACACATACTTTTGTTGTCAATGCTTATCAAGTGGAATCATTCATTGAAAACAGTGCAGGGCAGAGAATAGGCCTGGTGTAATGGAACCGGAGAGTCATTTTTACATAAACAGTGTATCCGGGCACACACAATGGATGTTTGGTTAGAATCACTGTCAGCTTTTGACCACCTCTCCACTCCATTCATATGAATGGGAACATATGTGCACATTTTAAAGGCTCACGTCCCCTAGAATATGTTTCCTTCTTGGCATACTACCTTGACTTGGCCCCCCCTTCCCACACAGATTTAAATGTGTGTGTTCAGTATGATTTCTCAGTGGTGTAAGTGGAGGAAAGGTTAGTTCTTTCCTAAGACAAGACAAACATATTTTGTAACCGATTATTCTTGGGTGCTTGGGAGGTTTTTCTCTGCTCTCGGGGGCTGGCATCAACAGTGAGGGGAAATCATGTTTTTTTTTTATGTTGAGCTCAAAATGAATCACCACAAAACATTTCATTTTGTCATGGGGATATTGCTACGGGAGCACTTCGCCCCTCATGTTCATTCATCGAGCTCCAAGTGTCTCCCTTCCTCTCCTCTCCCCCCTTTCCCTGCCCTCTTACCTCCCAGTAAGTGAATATTATCCGCTCTCCTGGTGCAAAGATTGTGCCCAATGTGGAAATCGATAGCAATAAGGGGGAGTAAACAGCGTCTGACATCCACAACTGCGTGGCCGTGTTGACACGCAGAGCAGAGCCCATCCATCTCCATATCAGCCTGTTAATGGAGACCTTACAGGCAGCGGCCTGCCCTACCGCCAGCCCTGGCCCCCTCCCCCGCCTCGCTCCCTGGCCTCATCAACCGCCAACCTCCCTCATCCTCCCTACACCATTCCTCAACCTTGCCGTCCCTCCCTCACCTCCTCATCCATATTCGATTCCTAAGCTTCAGCAGGGCCCATCCTCCTCCTCCCCTTACATGACTCCTTGCTACACCCGTCATCTCCCTAACACAACTCTTCATCTGAATATTAATTGAATTCTTCTCCTTTAAATAATAATGTGGAGACTGTCGTGGCTAAATCAATTAGATCAGTCCCTGCCGAGAGAGAGAGAGAGAGAGAGAGAGAGAGAGAGAGAGAGAGAGAGAGAGAGAGAGAGAGAGAGAGAGAGAGAGAGAGAGAGAGAGAGAGAGGAGGGGGTCTTCTTTTCTCCTCTACACTGTATTTGGGCTACTCACCTACCCATTCCAGGCGACCTGCCACTATGCACAGACACACACTCCTTTAATTCGCCTTTTGATGAACAATTGAAGCATTGTTGGCTCAAAGAGTCATTATGTTAAATGGAATATGTGCTTGTAGGGATTGAAGGAGGGTAAGAGGGAGAAACAATAGGCACAGTCAGAGTATGATATGTGAATGAGACACAGAGCTCTGTTTTAACTCCAGGATGGTTGTTGTTATAGTGGGCCCGTGTGGTGCCATGTTACCTGGTGCCACTCTTTGTGTGTGTGTGTGTGTGTGTTCTCTATACCTCTATATGCACTGTATATGGGAGTGTTTTGATGTTGGTGGTCCTTCTTTTTTTTTACGAGCTACCGGTCACGATTACATTACAAATACATACAGTAGTTATTATCTGTCAGTATATGTGGATGCCATTCTCTGTACAGATGTGGACACATGCTTTTTAATGGGTCTTTTTGACCATTCTGAGACAAATTGACTGGCTATATTCTTGTCTCCACTGGTGTGTGTGAGCTCACCACAGACAGACCAATTATGGAACATAATACACTAAGCTGTAACTGACATTTACTATAACACTCCATGGAAAACACCTAGCATCACACACCTCACACACCCTTCTAATATCTCCTTTATCCATACCCTCCCACCATTCTATTATCTCCTCTATCCATACCCTCCCACCATTCTATTATCTCCTCTATCCATACCCTCACACCCTTCTACTATCTCCTTTATCCATACCCTTACACCCTTTCTAATATCTCCTCTATCCATACCCTCCCACCATTCTATTATCTCCTCTATCCATACCCTCATACCCTTCTAATATCTCCTCTATCCATACCCTCCCACCATTCTATTATCTCCTCTATCCATACCCTCATACCCTTCTAATATCTCCTTTATCCATACCCTCCCACCATTATATTATCTCCTCTATCCATACCCTCATACCCTTCTAATATCTCCTTAATCCATACCCTCACACCCTTCTAATATCTCCTTAATCCATACCCTTACACCCTTCTAATATCTCCTTTATCCATACCCTCACACCCTTCTAATATCTCCTTTATCCATACCCTTACACCCTTCTAATATCTCCTTTATCCATACCCTTACACCCTTCTAATATCTCCTTTATCCATACCCTTACACCCTTCTAATATCTCCTTTATCCATACCCTTACACCCTTCTAATATCTCCTTTATCCATACCCTTACACCCTTCTGATATCTCCTTTATCCATACCCTTACACCCTTCTGATATCTCCTTTATCCATACCCTTACACCCTTCTGATATCTCCTTTATCCATACCCTTACACCCTTCTGATATCTCCTTTATCCATACCCTTACACTCTTCTAATATCTCCTTTATCCATACCCTTACACCCTTCTAATATCTCCTTTATCCATACCCTTACACCCTTCTAATATCTCCTTTATCCATACCCTTACACCCTTCTAATATCTCCTTTATCCATACCCTTACACCCTTCTAATATCTCCTTTATCCATACCCTTACACCCTTCTAATATCTCCTTTATCCATACCCTTACACCCTTCTAATATCTCCTTTATCCATACCCTTACACCATGCCAAACACTATTTTTCTCTTCCTCTTTTCCCACCACTCCATTTTCTCCATCTGTGTGTGTGTGTGTGCGTGCGTGTGCGCATGCCTGCGTCCCTGCGTGATTGTGTGCATATAGATAGTATATCCGTGAATGTGGTGAGTCACCGAGATATTGTGTGTGGGTCTCCTAGAGAGCACCAGACATCACAGCATATACTCAGCCAGACCCCTCTCCCCCCAGACCCAGCAGAAGAAAGGGTCATTGTTCCAGTGTCAAAATGCTGCAGGCGTCTTGACAAAGGCCCGGGAGGTTATGATAACAGGAAGAGAAAGCCCCACATCCACAGACTGTGGAGGCCGGGGCTTGGGAACGGGGTTTAGGGATGGCTGGTGTTGGTGGGCGTTCGGCTGTGCAGACAGTATCAGATTCCTGCTGGAATATCTAGCTTTTATTCTGCTCTTTGTTAGAAAATTGGGAATTGTCATTGGTGATGTGGGTTCAGTCCCTGCGGTGAAAACGTTCTTTGCCACAGACATGATTTGATCCTTTTCAGAATAAATGAGCATTTGTGTCAGTGATAATGTGCAAACTGTTATTCTAGCAACAGGAATAGTCTAACCCTGTTATTCACTTATATTTTAAACCTAAACTATGCCTGTCCATGGTAATAATTATCCAAAATAATTCTGAAGTGAGTATCCTCAACACTTGTTTTCTGTTGGGTGAAATCAGCCTTCAGGTCAGACATTTTTCTTCTCAGAAGTTGAACCTGAGGTACTTTTTGTCACATCAAATCCTTTTCTAAGTCTGTGCTGTTGTTGAGTCTCACAGAGCTCTTAAAGGCTCCATTTAGGGCAGATAGAACTCCATAAAACAATGCTCTGGGGCTGGGCAGCCATCTTGTCTCCCCCTGCCCCCACTCCGCTCCGCCATTCCGGTTCCTCTATCGCTAGTCGCCTGGCTGGCTGTCAGCAGGCATGCAAATATGCCTCTCGCCTCGCTCCCCTCACTGACTGACAGGCTTTTACATCTCTCTCTCTCTTCTGACAGGATAAAGGGTTTATGCCAGTAATTGCAATGCTAAACGTAAAAAAGTAAATGTCCTTTAAAATCCCCAGATTACCATACCGTATGTGCTTTTTACACTCACTTTTATAAATACAGGCAATCTAGCTTCATGGGAATGTAAAAATGACTTCCATTAGCCACGATCATATATTTAAATCCCCTTCACTCTACTTCACGCTAGCTCTGTTTTATCTCAAGATTGTTGCTTAAACTAATGAAAAATCTCACTTTGAAGCAAATCACAGGCTGGAAAGTGCCTCGGTACCTGTCTGGTTCCTTGATGCGTGTGTTTTACTGATGTATTCAGGGCAGTCACTTTTCTGCTACCTTGTACTTCCACTGGGGACACAACTTCCGAAATGTCCTGTACAAAGAACGGCACGATGAATACTGTACGAAGAGTGAACTCAAGGCCATTTGGAGATGATATTGTGATCATATGCTCAAATTGTTCTTAGATGATGTTACAGTATTGTAACCCTGTGCTCCTGTGTATGTGTGTGTGTGTGTGTGTGTGTGTGTGTGTGTGTGTCCTCAGCTCTGAATGAGCCCACCATCGACTACGGCTTTCAGCGGCTGCAGAAGGTCATCCCCCGACACCCTGGAGATCCAGAACGCCTTCCAAAGGTACCAGTTACACGACCTGCACCTCTACTAATCCAATCAGTCCACAGCCTGTACCCTAACTGTCCAATCAGTCCACACCCCTCCATGTCTATATTTCTACACATTTAAGCATGTTTTGTTAGAAAATCTAAAAGTAGTTTGATTTTAAAATATTCTACCAATACCACTCTCAAATGATTTGAGTCAGCGGCTCTATCTTGCTACTCTTGCCTAGATAACGTTTTGTCTTTCACTTGCATCAAGATCCTATATAATGTTCTAGATACGGTATTTGTTTCATCAGTGAAGCAAAAAAGACTGTTGAGTGAACAATTAGGACTAAAGGATCGTTTATCTTTTTATACAAAGATGTGTCAGTTCTATCTACGCAGGCAAAGATCAGGTCCTCTCCAGTACAGTGCTCCTGCAGAGTGCAGATGCAGCTGAACCTGAGCATACTGTACTGTAGCCTGTTGGGTGGGCAGGGTCACGACCCTGTGTGTTCACCAGCTGTTTGGATCGGCGTTGTTTCTCACTGAAGCGCTTCCAGCGACGCACACTTTTCTGTGACATCAAAGGGAACAGACTCGCGTCTCGGCAGCGGTGGAGTCCTTGTCATCGACGACACACAGACTCCTGCACGTGTTAACGATCTCACGTGTCGCCGGGCGAACGCGCTTAGTCCAAGGGCAGTTGACATCACTGCTGTGGAAGTGCACACCATTTTCTGTTACAGTTAGCATGGCCTAAAAGTGGTGCAAAAGCAAAGCACCACACTCCTTTACACTCCTTCACCAGCAATGTGTGTGTGTGTGTGTGTGTGTGTGTGTGTGTGTTCATGTGTGCACGCTATGTGTGTGCGTACCTGGACGAGTGTATAACTTGCGTGTGTGCATGTTGCGCTCTGCGAGCCACAGAAAAGCAGGGTGTAAATTGATCCTTTGGGAGTAATAAATATACAGCACTTTATCTTGTTTTCTGTGCCTCATACCCTGGAGCCCTGCTGGAACAACAGCACTTAATAGAGTAAGAGGAAGGTAATTAGGAGCAGTATGGCTGTGTGCCCCACTCCACCCCGCTCCTCGCCCCGCTCCTGTACTGTACCTAGAGTAGGCTCAGACTTCTAGCCCAGTCTCCTAGCTCAAACATGCTCCACACGCTCTAAAGGCGCAGGAAAATGTTTGTGCATATACGCTGACAACGTTTCTGTTCGTTTTGGCCTTCGGGAAGGTGTTTTTTTTTCTGCACCATTGTGTTTTTCTTTAGGCGAGTTGAAGTCGGTAGCCGAAGTCTACTGCCCTTTGTCGGTGTTTGGTCAACAGTAAGGATTCTAAAATGAAGTGTTTGTTGTCCTTCAGCGAGAGACGAATCGTTTTCATGCACATTTTGTTCACTTGAGAAATACTGCACCCAGCATCTTAGTTAGATGTCAAATTGTGCGACTACGATATCCTGTGCAAAACTCTTTCGGCGTCTCAAACAGTCCTATTGCTGGTTTTATCTCGTTCAGTTCAGCACTCCCCTCACCTGGTTGTCTCTGGCTTAATTTAAAGGAAAACCAGAGGACAACCAGCAGTTCCAGCCGAACTGAAGCAGAACGTAATACAGGGGTGTCCACCTCATTCCACCGAGGGTCTAGTTTCTGCTGGTTTTCAATTAAGACAACCAGGTGAGGGGAGTTCCTTACTAACCGGTGACCTTAATTCCTCAATCAAGTACAAGGGTGGAGTGAAAACCCACAGACCCTCAGCCCTCCATGAAATGAGTTTGACACTGTGCCTTAAGACTACAGCAGCTCCATTGGCAATCCAACCTGGGCTCTGGTGTGTAGTGAAGGACACTACTCTCCTCGTTACTTTAGTAGCTAGAATACCTTCAGTGAAAGAAAAGCTATTGAACATTTTCCAAATTAATTTACATTTAACCTTTATTTAACACGGCAAGTCAGTTAAGAACAAATTTGTATTTACAATGACAGCCTACCGGGGAACAGTGGGTTAACTACCTTGTTCAGGGACAGAACAACATATTTTTACCTTGTCAGCTTGGGGATTCGATCCATCAACCCACTAGGCTACCTGCCGTTCCCCAAATAAGAAATAAAATAAGAAAGGAAAATGTATTGATTGCGTATGTCTTCACACCCCACAGTTAATACTTGGCGAAAGCACCTTTGGCAACCTTTTTGTTTTGTCTTTTTTATTAATTTGGGAAATGTTCTATAATTTTTTGTTCACTTTAGAATTGTGTAATAGTAGAATTAGTACATTAGTAGAATTTTAAAAACATCGAATCCATTTTAAAATCCATTTTAAGGCAACAAAATGCGAAGACTATTAATAATGCTAAATATATGCTAATATATGCATAATTAGATAATTATCGATATAGAAAATAGATATTGAAAATTCACGTTTTTGATATAAAAAATGTAATTATCGATATATTTTGAACAATTATATAAAACATGTTATATTGATATTTTGATTTTGATTCCATTTTTTATATATAAAACAAAATAATGTTTAAAAAAAATAATATTACAAAATAATATTAATATATGTTAAAACGGCTTTCCACACACACACACACACACACACACACACACACACACACACACACACTGCACACGTCATTAGTTCACATTAACCTCACATGTAGAGCAGCACCAGCCGTGTAATAGGCAAACAGACAGCTATTGTAGCCATCGCTCCATACCGAACGCCTTCCACTCACTCACACTCCCAGCACTTTTATCCCCATTAGATGCAGACCAGTGCACTGTCATGCCCAATGAGGCTGGTTTGATTTGTAAAAAATCGGACACGTGGACATGGAGATTGACACGGTCATTTTCACTGCCTTTGCTGACCTCTCTTTTTTGATTGAAGTGAGAAAAATCAGCATGGAGTTCCAGTACGTCACATTTGAAATACATTCTCCAACATAACGTGTTAATCAGTGAGAGGAGACATCTAGCAGGAAATGATGTCATACCCAATGACTGACCGGTGTTGATAATGTGATGATGTCATCAGGCAGTGGGAGTGTTCTACTTCCTGGAAAGGATGAGTCAGAGGGCGGATGGGCCAGT
This sequence comes from Oncorhynchus mykiss, assembly GCF_013265735.2. Classification (NCBI taxonomy): domain Eukaryota; kingdom Metazoa; phylum Chordata; class Actinopteri; order Salmoniformes; family Salmonidae; genus Oncorhynchus; species Oncorhynchus mykiss. The sequence continues at coordinate 54,703,020 of NC_048576.1, read as the reverse complement.
GACTCACCTTCTTTTCGACCCCCGTACTCCCCCCCCCCCCCCCCCTCCTCTGATGTGGTTATCTGTGTTAGTACGGACCACACCGCCATCCCCTATACCACCCCCACTACCCAGCCTGGCTGCAGCTGGCCTGGGGAGGACAGATCTGATAAACCTCTATAGGTGTTGATGGTGACGCAGCCAGTTGGTGCTGTCGGCTCTGCTGTCTAGTCCTGCTCAGCAAGGCAGAGCCGGCGCCTCCAAGAGTATTTTAGAATGCTCGACATTCTCTTGGTCCAGGCCAGAAGCAAGTACTGTCAAATCTGGCGTTCAGTAGCCATATCTTGATGAGACTGGATTGTCAAGGGCTTAGTGTCTGAGATGAGGAGGACCTCATTTGGATAAGGTCATGTCGCTACTGACTGTGTGATTCAGATGGAGAGTGTGCTACTTAGTAAGCAATATCCAATCCAATACTTTAAAGCCTTTTGAGACTGTAGACCAGGGTTCTCCAATAGGCAGCCCAAGGGGCTAAATTCGGCCTGCGGGTGATTTTATTTGCCCCCCCCCCCCCCCCCACCCCCGAGTTCTCAGAGATTTTTTTTTAAATTGAACTTTTTTAGGGGGGGTTGATTATTTTAGTTGTAAGACATAAAAGACTGTAAAATTATTTTAATTCAGAAATTTGTTCCCAAGTATTCCCATGCATTAATAGAGAGGCATCGGCCAAATGTAATCAAGGTTTGAAATAATTACGTTTTTTTTGCAATACTATATCTATCTGTTCGGGATTCTTGCGGTCAATTTCCAGGGTAAAAATGATTTATAATTATGTCCCCCCCCCCCGACAATCCGCCAAAGGAAAAATCGGCCCACGGCTGAATGTAATTATGGACCCCTGCTGTAGGCCATCAGCGTTGAGCTGAGTGGGTTATAGTCAGGTCATGAGGTCCTCTGTCACCCACATGCCCCCTTCGCTCCCTCCCTCAACATCCTCCTAACAGTTGAGAAAAACAACCCTGTCCCCTGAGAGAGAGAGAGAGGGAGGCCTCATGGAGGAAAACATCCACTCTTCTTATACCTTGTATTAGCCTGAGCAGGTGCCATACAACCCTAGGGATGTCAAGCTAAACGTGTGTCTGTGTGTTTATGCATGTGCACACAGGCACGCGCACGTGTGCAAAAGATACACAGGTCCTAGACTATAAATGGGCATTCTGAAACAATAGGCTCACAGGATACAAGAACGCGTTGCCTGTCCTTCATTCCTCTGTCTCTAGCACGCTGTCTCCAATATCTCCCATGCACGTATAGACAGTCACATCTCCCTTCTCACATTGTTATCCGCAGGCTCAACACTCCAAGGTTTACAATGTATGGGACAGCAATCTATGGGTGCGTGAGAGCGCGGGTGTCTGTGTGCGCTGTGTGCGTGTGTGCATATGCGTGTGTGGGGGGGGGGGGGGGGGGGGCTGTTTAAGTGTGCAGGCAGCCAGAGGTGATCCATCATGGTGCAGTCGGCAGCTTGCCCTCCAGCGGGGCAGCCGATCGAAGCCTCCGCTCCCTGGACTGTATTATTGTTCCGCTAAGAGTAATTGAGTCACAGTAAAGGGGAAGACACACCAGTGTTTGTGATAGTGTGACCGTGTGTGATACCATGATTATGTGTGTGGGCATAAGAAGGGGTTGGGGTGGGGTGGGGTAATCATCCCCCACGCATTTGACGTCTTTACTGTAACGTCTTGTGAAGTGTTTGGACATGGGCGGCCAACGGGAAGTGTGTAGGTCATTTCTTTCCCAGCAGCCTCTCTGGCTGGCTGACTGGCACAGTGGCCTCCCCCTCCTCTCCTCTCTGCTGATATCACCAGCTTGGCTGCTCATCTCTGCCCTATCGATCTCCTCCTTTATTGAGGTAATAACTGTCTGTTGACGGCACTCCTTTCAACTGCTGAACTCAATCTCCCAGGGTGGAGGAGGGAGAGAGAGGGAGCGGAGGGGAGAGAGAGGGAGAATGAGAGAAAGGTAGAAATAGAAAAAGAGAGAGAGTAAGAGAGAGGGAGAGAGAGTGAGAGAGAGAGAGTAAGAGAGCGAGAAAGAAAGAGAGAGAGAAAGAAAGAAAACAATTGAAGAAGTGACAACATCCCTCTATCCAGTCTAGAAGAATGGTCTGAGTTGATAACACATCAGGCCTGGGATCAGACTGGAACCGATAATAGACAAGCTCCAGTGGATATCATTGACATTCATTTGGATCGTCACAGCAGATTTTCTAGCCTAGGTGAACAGGGAGGGAGTGATTGGGACCAAGCGTGTGTGTGTGTGTGTGTGTGTGTGTGTGTGTGTGTGTGTGTGTGTGTGTGTGTGTGTGTGTGTGTGTGTGTGTGTGTGTGTGTGTGTGTGTGTGTGTGTGTGTGTGTGTGTGTGTGTGTGTGTCGAGTGCACATATAGAGCCAGGTCGCCTGGCTGCCCAACGGGAGCACATGGGTGGGGAGCGACAGACAGACAGACAGGCGGGCAGGGACAGACGGAGTAGTGGGCCGTGTGAAGGGATTAGGACGGGAAAGCAGAAGCTCTAATTGTTCAGTGAACATTCACACCACTACAGAGAAGACAGAGGCTGCCTTTAGACTGACCCCCCTTGGCATGCGTTCAACAAGGACAATCTGGGGCCGCCAGGAATGAACTATTCCCCAGCAACAACCTCCATCCGTCCCCTCAACATGTTGTTGTTGTTTGTTCCGTAGCTCGCCCTGCGTATCAGATATACGTGTATACAGTATACACGCCGTTCGTTTGCGCGAAAAAAAGCTAACTGTCTGTATTCCACACGGCAAGGTAGCATAGATGAACCGAACACACTGTGAGACCAGTCATAGCAGTAGCCACACAAAAGCCCCTCTCTCTCTTCCTATTTCCTTCTCTCGCTCTCTCTCTCTCTCTCTCTCTCTCTCTCTCTCTCTCTCTCTCTTCCTCTCCAAGGCGGGCTCAAAACAAACTGTAGGAAAGTCGTTGATTGTGAGACGTATCTATCTGCCGTAGGTTGCTGAGAGCTACTGAAGCTTGTGGAAGTCAATGTTTTATGGTGTTCCACTTGTCATGACTGGATGGGCTTGAATGCTGATACCAGAGTAGAACAACTTATTTCTATGGACTGAGATGGTACAGGGAATGTGCTGTACAATATTAGAGTCATACAGTGAAGATACAATATCAACCTTTAGTATTTTATAGTTAACTAGGAAAGTCAGTTGAGAACACATTCTTATTTACAATGATGGCCTACTGGGGAACAGTGGGTTAACTGCCTTGTTCAGGGGCAGAGCGACAGATTTGTATCTTGTCAACTCAGGGATTCGATCCAGCAACCTTTCGGTGACTGGTCCAACACTCGAACCACTAAGCTACCTGCTGCCCCAATATACAATATTGGACATTTCTCCAGTGGTCATTGAGTCACGCAGAGATGACATCATACTGTGCCGTCTCACCAACTACTATCGTAAACGAAGTCCCAGCAGCCTGCTGCATTAGAGAGAGGAGTTAGGGGTCCGTGGGAGCAGGGGGGAGCAGGGGCTGGGCAGCGAGAGGATGACATCATCATTTTGGTCTCTCTGTTCAAGACGAACGACTCTGACCCTGCTTGTATTATGGCTCTGGTAGAACATTAGGAGATGATACAATTGCAAATGAACACTCTCAGGGATAAATGTGTCATGTATTTGCTGGCCTGGCTTGCGTGTGAATGTGTTCTTTGCGTGTTGCCTTTACATCTAGATATGACCCAAGTGTTTCTTTCCCACCATTTCCTCTCCCTAATGTATGGTGATCACATTAGGAGCTATCATCATTTACCCAGTAAAAGCCTGTCTGATAGAGCGCAGGCACTTCCTCCTGAGAGAGAGAGAGAGAGAGAGAGAGAGAGAGAGAGAGAGAGAGAGAGAGAGAGAGAGAGAGAGAGAGAGAGAGAGAGAGAGAGAGAGAGAGAGAGAGAGAGAGAGAGAGAGAGAGAGAGAGAGAGAGAGAGACAGACAGGGAAAGAGAAAGAGAAAGAGAAAGAGAAAGAGAAAGAGAAAGAGTCGCGTGGTCATCTAGAGAGAGAGAGTGGTCCTATTGCAGGAAGACAGTCAGCTAGCACATGGATCACACACACACACACACACAGTATTGTTACTACAGTTTAGTGTGAAGAACAATGGTGAAATAAATAATTATAGTAAGTACATCTAGTCATAAACAGACTGTAGTATAAAGAGTGAGAGCTGTAGAACCTTAGCTATTTTATATGAAGTGTGTTCTGGGTTTGTGAAGCAGCAAGACAGGAGTCCATGTTCGGTTAATGATGGTGCTGACCAGCCGGAGGATCAGGTTGCTTTCCTGTTTATCGCTGGGCGCCTGCGTTTACTGTAACCCAGGAGGAAATGGATTCGGGTTACACAAACCAGGCCAATGGATCATGCTGATCATGCTGATGTCACTATCTATCTATCTATCTATCTATCTATCTATCTATCTATCTGTCTATCTATCTATCAATCTATCTATCTATCTATCTATCTATCTATCTATCTATCTATCTATCTATCTATCTATCTATCTATCTGTCTGTCTGTCTGTCTGTCTGTCTGTCTGTCTGTCTGTCTGTCTGTCTGTCTGTCTGTCTGTCTGTCTGTCTGTCTGTCTGTCTGTCTGTCTGTCTGTCTGTCTGTCTGTCTGTCGTATCATGCATATATATATATATATATATATATATATATATATGTATATTGATCACGGCGGAGACAGGATGAGATGGAGAGGTTAGGGTTTAGACAGAGAGAGCAGAGCGTGTTGGAGGATAGAGAAAAGTTCCGGGGGTCATGAGGAGAGGGGAACAGCTCAGGAGCGAGGTGTGTGCGGTGTTTGTGTCTCAGCCTGCGTCCTCTGTGATTTATCCTTGGTGTTTGTGTTCACCCAGTAATGTGTGTGATCTGACTTTCCCCTCGTCTCTCTCATCTCCATCTGATGGAAGGCTTCCCTTGTCCCACATGTCCCTCCATAGCTCTCTGGGGCCAGGGGCTGGAGCCACACAGAGAGACGACAAGACCAAAGAAACACACTCTGCTCCATCTCTCTGTACTCTCTCCATATTCTCTCTATATTCTCCCCGGACCCCCGTGTCTCTCCATCCCTCCATCTCTCTGGGGCTGTGGGAGGCTGGGAGGCGGGCGCAGTGTGGAGTGGTCTCTCTTCCTTCCCCCAGTCCTCCCCCGGCCCACTGAGCCAGTAATGAGAGGTTAACACAGTGGCAGCGCTGCCATAATTGAGTGAATTTAGCACCTTGGACAGCGCACTAAAACTCCTTATTGCTTTCCTGACCTCCTCATCATGTTCTGTCTGTATGGTCCCCGGGTTTGAGAGGCAATATGTTCCAGCGCTGCACACACACACACATTCACACACAGACAGACACACACGCCTACACAGCTTCACCCACACGCCTACACACACATGCTGCAGGGCGTGTTCACAGCAGAGGTTAACACCGGGAACGGGAGAGCAATTTTCTGCTTGTCGCTCCGCAGCCTCACGCTGTGGGCCCAGCACATTAACTTTTAAAAAGGACCCTTCACACACAGGTGTCTGCTTAAACAGGGGGGAGGGGGGGGGGGGGGGGGGGGGCATAGGAAGGAGAAAAGGATGAATGTAAAGATGAAAACAGATTCATCTGATTAGGGTAGAGTGGTGTTTCTGTACAGTTAATATGGGAGCTCCTATGCATTATAATGTCATATTATCAACTGAGTGGTTCGAACCCTGAATGCTGATTGGCTGACAGCCGTGGTATATCAGACCGTATACCACGGGTATGACAAAATATTTATTTTTACGACTCTAATAAGGCACCTCGGGGGGTTGTGGTATATGGCTAATATACCACGGCTAGGGGCTGTATCCAGGCACTCCACATTGCGTCGCGCGAAAGAACAGTCCTTCCTTAGCCGTGGTATATTGGCCATATAATGGACAGTTGTTGTCTTTGGTTTCCCCTTTCCATTGTTTAACACCAGTTAAGCAGCAGTCTCTATATGTGTATTATTTTCTGCATTGTAGAATAAAAGAGATGACATCACAACTAATGAAATAACACACATGGCATCATGTAGGAACCCCCCAAAAAGTGTTAAACATAGTTAAACATAAGCGTTTTTCACAGTTGTGATGTCTTCTCTTTTATTCTACAATGTAGAAAATATTCTAAAAAATAAAGAAAACCCTTGAATGAGTAGGTGTGTCCAAACTTTTGTCTGGTTCTGCATGTCTGAATTCGCAGTTGTAAGTAGAAGTTCTGTAACTGAGCGTGTATGTCTGAGAATAATTGTACACAAAAATATTAGGATCTAGGGTAGCCTAAAGGAAATGAGTCTATAGCAAAGCCTTAATGTGATTTTCCGGCAGTCAGAGTGGTCTGAATTTCTATCTTTTCTGGACCTGGCATGTCAGAACGCATAAGACACGTTAAAAAAAAAACAACGCTTCCTTTAGGAAATCATTTTTAATTCAAAAATAAAAAAAACTTGACAACACATAATATGCTTTTAAGACAACAAGAAAAACAACTTATTTAACAAAACAAGTCGAAATGACAGAGAAATGAATGCAATTATTGTTGTTGGTGTCCCTGGGGGGCTGCGTCTTAGATTGGAGATAAGAGTGAAGTTCCCTAGGCAGCCGTAAAGCGTTTGATGAGTTGGAGAGGAGGGAGTCTAGTGCTTATGAGAAACAACAGCCAACAGGATACATACAGCAATATTTCACACAGTTGGCATAGCTTGGCTCAGGATACTCCCCCCACCCCCCTGGATGAAACGAGGGAATGATTCACTTGAAGAATTGTTTCTCGTTAACAAAAATGCCTTTGTGTTGACGACTGTTGTCTAATTGCCATGGAAATGTGTTCTGAGAAAGAAGTGTCTTTGCTAAAATAAAATAAAATCCCAACACCAATGAATAGTGTATGAAGAAGTGCTTAGTGACCTTTACACACAGATTGCATTGTCTTTCTCCAATAGAAAACAGATGTAGAGGGAGCGCAATACTGGTGCTATTCTCTCTCTCTCTCTCTCTCTCCCTTTCTCTGTCATAATCTGAACAGGCTTCTCTGTACAGTATTGTACCATGTGTTAGTCTTGAATTGTGTTAGGTGGTTGGCTATGGTACTCACTAAAAGGAGTTCAAGGTATTCCAGGAAAAGACCAAATTGCATGTTGCACTGTAGAAGAGCCAGGAGAGAGGTGAAAGTTGAAGGTTTTACAGTAGATGACACAACCACAAATCTGAGGTCTTTCAATGCTTATAGCTGAACAAAAATGTATTTCTACACCATCTCACCCTCTCTCTCTTTCTCTCTCTCTCTCTCTCTCTCTCTCTCTCTCTCTCTCTCTCTCTCTTACCCTTTCTTTCTTTCTCCCCCTCTCGCTCTCTCTCTCCAATTATTTATTTCCCTCTGTCTTTCTTTCTCTTCCTCTTTCCTTCCCCCCCTCTCTCTCTCTCTCTCTCTCTCTCTCTCCCTGTCCCTCTCTCTCTCTCTCTCTCTCCCTGTCCCACTCTCTCTCTCTCTCTCTCCCTGTCCCACTCTCTCTCTCCCTCTCCCTGTCCCACTCTCTCTCTCTCTCTCTCCCTCTGTATCTCTCTCTCTCTCCCTCTCTCCCTGTCCCACTCTCTCTGTCTGTCTCTCTCTCACTCTCTCTCCCTGTCCCACTCTCTCTCTCTCCCTGTCCCACTCTCTCTCTCTCTCTGTCTGTCTCTCTCTCACTCTCTCTCCCTGTCCCACTCTCTCTCTCTCTTTCCCTGTCCCACTCTCTCTCTCTCTCCCTGTCCCACTCTCTCTCTCTCTCTCCCTGTCCCACTCTCTCTGTCTGTCTCTCTCTCTCTCGCTCTCTCTCCCTGTCCCACTCTCTCTCTCTCTCTCTCTCTCCCTGTCCCACTCTCTCTCTCTCCCTCTCCCTGTCCCACTCTCTCTCTCTCTCTCTCCCTCTGTCTCTCTCTCTCTCCCTCTCTCCCTGTCCCACTCTCTCTGTCTGTCTCTCTCTCTCTCACTCTCTCTCTCTCCCTGTCCCTCTCTCTCTCTGTCTACAGGAGGTGATTCTGAAGAGGGCAGCAGACCTTGTGGAGGCTTTGTATGGGATGCCCCACAACAACCAGGTGAGGTTCAGACACTCTCAGGTCTGCTCTCCCTCTGTCCCCTCCACATCCTGCCACATCGCCTGCATCCGCGTTGACGCCAGTTATTCACCATTATTAATTCATCTCCGGTGGTTAATAACATGCCTGATCAAATATTCATCAAATACTTACAAGACATGTCCACATTAATTATTCCCACTATTACTAATATATTGCCACTTTGTGAAAATAGTGATTACACATTAAACATACAGGAAGTCATTTGTAAGCTACTTAGAGTCATCCTGTCTAGACGAGGGGAGGGCAGTAACGGTAATATATGGGGGAAATGACGTGTTGACTAATGCTCGCAGGTACGGCACCGTTACAGTGGTACTAATGTGAACACTGCTTGAATTGGTGTTGTTAATGTTAGCAGTCCTTTAACTGTCACCAATGTTGTTCATGTGAATGCTACTTTAACTGATAGCAATGTTGTTCATGTGAATGCTACTTTAACTGATAGCAATGTTGTTCATGTGAATGCTACTTTAACTGATAGCAATGTTGTTCATGTGAATGCTACTTTAACTGATAGCAATGTTGTTCATGTGAATGCTACTTTAACTGATAGCAATGTTGTTCATGTGAATGCTACTTTAACTGATAGCAATGTTGTTCATGTGAATACTACTTTAACTGATAGCAATGTTGTTCATGTGAATGCTACTTTAACTGATAGCAATGTTGTTCATGTGAATACTACTTTAACTGATAGCAATGTTGTTCATGTGAATACTACTTTAACTGATAGCAATGTTGTTCATGTGAATGCTACTTTAACTGATACCAATGTTGTTCACATTAATTCTACTTTAAACGATACCAATGTTGTTCATGTGAATTCTACTTTAACTGATACCAATGTTGTTCATGTGAATTCTACTTTAACTGATACCAATGTTGTTCATGTGAATGCTACTTTAACTGATACCAATGTTGTTCACATGAATACTACTTTAAACGATACCAATGTTGTTCATGTGAATTCTACTTTAACTGATACCAATGTTGTTCATGTGAATGCTACTTTAACTGATACCAATGTTGTTCACATTAATTCTACTTTAACTGATACCAATGTTGTTCATGTGAATACTACTTTAACTGATACCAATGTTGTTCACATTAATTCTACTTTAACTGATACCAATGTTGTTCATGTGAATACTACTTTAACTGATACCAATGTTGTTCACATTAATTCTACTTTAACTGATAGCAATGTTGTTCATGTGAATACTACTTTAACTGATAGCAATGTTGTTCATGTGAATACTACTTTAACTGATAGCAATGTTGTTCATGTGAATTCTACTTTAACTGATACCAATGTTGTTCATGTGAATGCTACTTTAACTGATACCAATGTTGTTCACATTAATTCTACTTTAACTGATACCAATGTTGTTCACATTAATTCTACTTTAACTGATACCAATGTTGTTCATGTGAATGCTACTTTAACTGATACCAATGTTGTTCACATGAAAGCTACGGTTCTATTTGTCAGCGCTCCTCTACCAGTATATGTGAACGCTCGTCTAACTGTGTTCTCCTGTGGCAGGAGATTATTCTGAAGCGGGCGGCGGACATAGCAGAGGCTCTCTACAATGTTCCCAGGAACCACAACCAACTGAGCGGCCTGGGCAATAGCTCCGTCCACGCAGGCATGATGGGGGTCAACTCCTTCCCTGGCCAGCTGGCCGTCAATGTGTCCGAGTCCTCCCAGGGAGCCAATCAGGGTGAGGGGGCGGGTCGATACGGGTGTGGCGCTATCGTCATAGAAACCGGTAACTGAAAAGCAATGTAGTCACTGTGAAGTTATCTGTGAAGTTACATTTTTACGTCTTTCTTTGATTGAACAAGGTGACTGATCTGTCTTTGTTCTGTCTCTGTCGGTCTGTCTGTGTAGGTTTCAGTCGGAACACGAGCAGCGTGTCTCCACATGGCTATGTGCCCAGCTCCACCCCCCAGCAGACTAACTACAGCTCTGTGACCACCAGCATGAACGGCTATGGCAACACTGTCATGTCCAACCTGGGAGGATCCCCCAGCTTCCTCAACGGCAGCGCTGCCAACTCGCCCTACGCCAGTGAGTCCCACGCTAGCTCTTCTACTCACCCACACCCAGCTCACAGCCGCCTTCACCCACCTCCATCCATCCAGTCAGCCGACCCATCCACACCCAGCTCACAGCCGCCTTCACCCACCTCCATCCATCCGGTCAGCCGACCCACCCACACCCAGCTCTCACACTCACCCACCCACACTCAGCTCACCCACATTATCACCCACAATTCACTGCAGAGCTCCCCCTATTGACCTGACTGCTACTGTAAATGCATGACACCCCCATTCCTCCCTGTGACTCTAATTTAATCCAGTGGTGTGTGTGTCTGTCTGAAGAGCTGTACAGTATGGGTTCTGGTCTGTAGTCCAGTGGCCTGTCTGAAGAGCTGTACAGTATGGGTTCTGGTCTGTAGTCCAGTGGTCTGTCTGAAGAGCTGTACAGTATGGGTTCTGGTCTGTAGTCCAGTGGTCTGTCTGAAGAGCTGTACAGTATGGGTTCTGGTCTGTAGTCCAGTGGTCTGTCTGAAGAGCTGTACAGTATGGGTTCTGGTCTGTAGTCCAGTGGTCTGTCTGAAGAGCTGTACAGTATGGGTTCTGGTCTGTAGTCCAGTGGCCTGTCTGAAGAGCTGTACAGTATGGGTTCTGGTCTGTAGTCCAGTGGCCTGTCTGAAGAGCTGTACAGTATGGGTTCTGGTCTGTAGTCCAGTGGCCTGTCTGAAGAGCTGTACAGTATGGGTTCTGGTCTGTAGTCCAGTGGTCTGTCTGAAGAGCTGTACAGTATGGGTTCTGGTCTGTAGTCCAGTGGTCTGTCTGAAGAGCTGTACAGTATGGGTTCTGGTCTGTAGTCCAGTGGTCTGTCTGAAGAGCTGTACAGTATGGGCTCTGGTCTGTAGTCCAGTGGCCTGTCTGAAGAGCTGTACAGTATGGGCTCTGGTCTGTAGTCCAGTGGCCTGTCTGAAGAGCTGTACAGTATGGGCTCTGGTCTGTAGTCCAGTGGTCTGTCTGAAGAGCTGTACAGTATGGGTTCTGGTCTGTAGTCCAGTGGTCTGTCTGAAGAGCTGTACAGTATGGGTTCTGGTCTGTAGTCCAGTGGCCTGTCTGAAGAGCTGTACAGTATGGGTTCTGGTCTGTAGTCCAGTGGCCTGTCTGAAGAGCTGTACAGTATGGGTTCTGGTCTGTAGTCCAGTGGTCTGTCTGAAGAGCTGTACAGTATGGGCTCTGGTCTGTAGTCCAGTGGCCTGTCTGAAGAGCTGTACAGTATGGGTTCTGGTCTGTAGTCCAGTGGCCTGTCTGAAGAGCTGTACAGTATGGGTTCTGGTCTGTAGTCCAGTGGTCTGTCTGAAGAGCTGTACAGTATGGGTTCTGGTCTGTAGTCCAGTGGCCTGTCTGAAGAGCTGTACAGTATGGGTTCTGGTCTGTAGTCCAGTGGCCTGTCTGAAGAGCTGTACAGTATGGGTTCTGGTCTGTAGTCCAGTGGTCTGTCTGAAGAGCTGTACAGTATGGGTTCTGGTCTGTAGTCCAGTGGCCTGTCTGAAGAGCTGTACAGTATGGGCTCTGGTCTGTAGTCCAGTGGTCTGTCTGAAGAGCTGTACAGTATGGGTTCTGGTCTGTAGTCAAGTGGCCTGTCTGAAGAGCTGTACAGTATGGGTTCTGGTCTGTAGTCCAGTGGTCTGTCTGAAGAGCTGTACAGTATGGGTTCTGGTCTGTAGTCCAGTGGTCTGTCTGAAGAGCTGTACAGTATGGGTTCTGGTCTGTAGTCCAGTGGCCTGTCTGAAGAGCTGTACAGTATGGGTTCTGGTCTGTAGTCCAGTGGTCTGTCTGAAGAGCTGTACAGTATGGGTTCTGGTCTGTAGTCCAGTGGTCTGTCTGAAGAGCTGTACAGTATGGGTTCTGGTCTGTAGTCCAGTGGTCTGTCTGAAGAGCTGTACAGTATGGGTTCTGGTCTGTAGTCCAGTGGCCTGCCTAAGGGGCTGCACATTACTATACAGAGTTCTAGTCTTTGAGGAGTGATGAGAGGAGTGGGAGTTTTCTTTCCCCATTTGTTTGTTTATGAGACAGCGGTGCGTGTGACAGTGAAGCCTTCAGATCTATGGCTATTTCCCTATGGGGCTTTCTGCCTGGCAGTCTCCCAGCAATGGAGCCTGTCTTGAACAACTCTTTAAAACCAGTCCTATCCTCTAATCCTCTTTCATCTGACAGCCATACTTCCACACTGTTGTTGTTCTTCTGCTAATTCTTAATTGACTACCCTTTTCCAATTAGGAAAACACAGAGGGAGAGGGTTGGAGAGAGAGGCAGAAAGAGAAATGGGTGATTGTTTTTTGGGGGGGTCTAACAATAGTGGGAGGAGGGAGGGTGGGTGCCAGTTGCAAAGGCTTGTGTTTGAGGACAGTTTGGCATGGATCTAAGAACCGACACCCACAGATTTCTTTCAGGGAGAGGAATCAACACTGCGATATCGACTAGCTATATGAGACTAAGAGCACTCAATAGTTAGGAGGTGAAACCATGCTGGAATGTTCTGGCTTGTGAAGGACTGCCGGCCTCTCTCCTTAGCAATGTGTGTCCTTCCATCGGATTGCCCTGAAATTAGATTGAGAGCCACTGTGGTATTGCCTGTTTGCAACGCCTGACTGGCCGTATCACAACTCCTTTCTAGGCCGGCCACAGAATTAAAGACTGTTAATTAAATCAATAAACTAATTGGAGGGGTAACAATTCAATTTCACCACTTTGGTCCCCAGGATGTTAACAAGTATTTTAAAAGGTTGGCTGACTCCATTAGACACTTCCAATCAATCCACAAGCCTGGGCTCTGTGCTTCCAATTTTCATTAATTGATTAGTTAGGACTTGATAAATGGATTGTGCCATTGTTACAAGGTTCTGCTTGGATGGAGCTATAAACCTATTTAAATGGTGCAATAACAAGAATCACTTCCAATGAAGTGTAACCAGTAGGAAAAACATTAAAGAGCAATGAATGTTGAATTCAAATGGTTGTCTAAGTGTGCTAACATTGAATTGTTAACTGCCTAGGAGACCACTGCTAGGTGGATTGGGAAAATACTTGATCGATAGCTATTAATTTGTTAGAATGAACTTGAATATAAATTCCTCTCATTTGAGACTCCCTCGCATACTTATGGAGTTGTATTCTCTCTTGTGTACTCGATAAGTTCTAAATCCCACATGGTGAAATTAA